>NC_142946.1:25550172-25593703 GCF_046866305.1 Octopus bimaculoides
ACAGCCATAAGATGTGTGTGTGTGTGTGTGTGTGTGTATATATATATATATATATATATATATGTATATATATATATGTATTTATTTTATCTCAGTTAAAAATCAACTCTGACAAAATGAATTGATTAATAGTTACCAGGGTAGAAAAGTTCACAAAATAACTTGGGTGTAACTCCTGTTTATGAGGTAGAAACTCCCTGTGAATTTGAGGTATTTTAAATAAATATTAGATTAAATAAATGGAGTTATACGGATGTGTTAAAAAATTTCTTTTATTTCTGACATATGTTTCGAAGATTACAATTGGTTCGTTCCAAAGGAATGAACGATGTTGAGAAAGATGTAATCTTCTGAGTCAATTTTTACGTATTTCCCTGAAGAGAAGATTACATCTTTCTCAACTTCATTCATTCCTTTGGAATGAACCAATCGTAATCTTCAAAACATATGTCAGAAATAAAAACAAATTGTATGAGTATATAGATACATATATATATATATATATATAT
The DNA here is from genome assembly GCF_046866305.1 of Octopus bimaculoides. Lineage (NCBI taxonomy): Eukaryota > Metazoa > Mollusca > Cephalopoda > Octopoda > Octopodidae > Octopus > Octopus bimaculoides. Next base: position 25,550,682 of record NC_142946.1, read on the forward strand.
ATATATATATGTGTGTGTGTGTGTGTGTGTGTGTGTGTGTGTATGTGTGTGTGTGTGTATGTATACATGTGTATGTATATATATATATGTAGTGAACACCACTCTTTCCAACTGTTATAAATATAAACAAGCGCAGGCGTAGCAGAGAGCAGCCTGTTGTATCCATCACATGACTGACTATTCTTTGCGCGGGTAAATTATCTCCATTTGCCCCCAGGACGCCAACTGACCAACCGTAGCCCCTAATAAGGTCACGTGATAGTGTTTTTCTAATGCTTCTCTGGAGCCTACCTTCAGCTATAAATAGACTAAATTATACCCGCCAAATCGTCGCACCTCAGATTTCCTTTGAGATCTGGCCGCTGACCACACACGTGTAACACCAACCAGCCAGTTCCAGCGACGACATCGACACCATCGTCCAACTACGACTACCAGCATCGCCGCCACCGTCAACACGACACTACGACTACCAGCATCGTCCCCGCCAGCGTCAACATGACTCTACACGTACACAAGCTACCACAGCTAACCGCAGCACTTCTCTTCGACCCTGTTTGTGTGAATTGTTTCGCCACGAAAAATAACAGCCAAGAATTTAGCCTGCGAAGAACATCTGTATTCAAGAACCCGGCTTGGCATAGAAGCCCTAACATCACGACTAGTGATCGCTCTGCCCCACACGCTTTAACTTCTTATATACAAACACTTACCACTGTGTACTCTAACAAAGAACTGGTATCTTAAATTCTTATACGTGTTACTGACTCTATTCTATACTATGTATCTCACGCATTCGCATACATGTATTACTTGCACACACTCTTTTGTTTACATGACGGCCTGTCTTTAATGTGTTTTATTATGTCGCATTCACACACACACAGACATACAGTTTCATGCTCCAATAAATCTTACTGTTATACATCTCTATCGGTTGGTTCAATATAGTCTTCCTTACTGGCATTTCTAAGTTTTCTATGTTATCAAAGTATAACATATATATATCATTTTATATATTTTGTGTTCGACCGTGTGACGCGTTTAAGAAAGGAGCCTGTTTTTCCATTCGTCAACATTTCTCCTTTTGGGTTCGCACGGTCGTTCTTACATATCATCATCATCATCATCATCATCGTTTCACGTCCGCTTTCCATGCTAGCATGGGTTGGACGATTTGACTGAGGACTGGTGAAACCGGATGGCAACACCAGGCTCCAATCTAAATTTGGCAGAGTTTCTACAGCTGGATGCCCTTCATCAACACCGAAATTTAGAAATAGCAGTTAAAGTGCGAGACTTATTTATATGTGTGTGTATAGTTTGTGTGTGTGTGTGTGTGTGTGTGTGTGTGTATATATATATATATATATATATAGGAAGGTACAAGTAAAAATATATACATATATACATGCATGCATATATATATATATATATATATATATATATATATATGCATGCATGTATATATGTATATATTTTTACTTGTACCTTCCTTCACACTTGTACCTTCCTTCACACTTGCACACCTGTATGTGTATGTGTGAGTGTATGTACGTTTCTTTTTTGTGTGTATATGAGTGTGTTGTGTGTGTATGTGTATGACTGTATATCCTTGTGTTAAGTGTATATGTTTTTTCTATCACTTGTAATTTATAGCATGTTTCTCCTTCATATATTCATTTTCTATTCCTACTGTTTTATGATTGTCTTCCCTACCCCGGGCTAGTTTTTGAGTAAGGTAACTATCTTGAATTACACCAGCCAGTCTTGTCTGATTGCTGTTTTTTCCTTGTTAAGTTCTCTTTGTTTTTCTTTCTCTGCATGTCTCTCTCTTTTACTCTTGTTTCAGTAATTTGACTGCGGCCATGCTGGAGCACCACCTTTAGTCAAGCAAATCGACCCCAGGACTTATTCTTTGTAAGCCTAATACATATTCTATTGGTCTCTTTTGCTGAACTGCTAAGTTACGGGGACATAAACACACCACCAGCATCGGTTGTCAAGCAATGCTAGGGGGGACAAACACAGACACACAAACATACACACACACATATATATATATATACATATATATATATATATACATATATATATGATGGGCTTCTTTCAGTTTCCGTCTACTAAATCCACTCACAAGGCTTTGGTCAGCCCGAGGCTAGAGTAGAAGACACTTGCCCAAGATGCCACACAGTGGGACTGAACCCAGAACCATGTGGTTAGTAAGCAAGCTACTTACCACACAGCCACTCCTGCTTTAATATTGTAACTTTTTTCAAACATAGTCTTGCCTATCACTTTTTAGCCTCATGTAAAATATATATACATATATTTTTTCGTTTTCACTATCAATATGTATAACTCTCTATGTTATTTTTTTCTACTAGTCCACCTGTCACGTTATAGTTATACACACATGGCCCTGTTTATTATACTTTGACTTGACCTGTTACCATTTTTTAAAATATACCCGTTAGCTTTTCCTTCTTATTTTTATGTTCTAGTTTACCGCACATATAGACGTGCATACACATTGATATGTCTGTCTTTTTTTCCCTTTCGTCTTTCTTACTATCATTATTACTGTTATTTTGTCCCCCTTTAAAACTTGTTTGCAAATATCCGATTTTTTCCCCCTATTACCCCATTTGTATTCTCCCTTATTGTATCTTATTTTAATTTACTTTATTTTATTAAACCTTTTTTAATGTCCTTACAAAAATTCCTCACACTGATGAAAATGACAAGGCATAAATTTAATTATAATTACTATGGTTATAATTTTTTTCTTACATATTTGTATTGTCCTTTGAAATGTGCATATGTAGTGAATCTTATTTTGTATTAAATCTAATTTTGATTCAACATCTTTTTCTCCTCCAATTTTCTATAATTGTTAATGGTATTTTTATACCTATAACAATATTTTTCAACTACTATTTTCATATTCTTATTACTTGCTCTGGCTGTTTTTTATGAATATGATGAATCTTTAATAGAACATTATTCTTTCTCTCAATTTGGACCTCTCCAAAAGTTTGAATTGTTCTCTTTTGAACTTATTTTTTCCCATATATGTATATATATGTGTATACATATATGTATATATATGTATGTGTGTGTTTGTATATATATCAGATATACTTTTCGTAATGAGATAAAAAAAAAAAACCAAGGCTGTGTATAATATAGAACATTTATAAATCGAATGTCTTACAGCTGTTTCCAGGATATTTATTATATCTCTTCATCGGAGATGGTGTGAGAGGATGATTAAGCAATAGTTAGTTTAGTTAAGATAGGAAACAGAGAGTGAATGTAGGGATAAATCTTATATGTATACTATTCTGCCTAAACAATGGATTTACAAATACAACATCCCTACATTCACTCTCTGTTTCCTATCTTAACTAAAGTAACTATTGCTTAATCATCCTCTCACACCATCTCCGATGAAGGGATATAATAAATATCCTGGAAACAGCTGTAAGACATTCGATTTATAAATGTTCTATATTATACACAGCCTTGGTTTTTTTTTTATCTCATTACGAAAAGTATATCCTATATTCACACGCTCCACACCTGCACCCACCTATCATGAAATTTAACTTAATACCATTGTTTGATAGTGAATGTACATTCCTTTTGGCAGATGTTGTTTGTCAGTAAAATTACTTGCACATCTCAGATGTTTCTTGTCATAGCCAAGTAGTCAGTTACATCAGTCTTAACTCTATCTTAAAACCTATTGCCTTTAACTTTCGTGTATAGTAATGATCTATGATCAACTTAAAATCAAGTAGCTAAGCTCTCACCAGAATACCACAGCTACTTTCTTTTACACCTAATATTTAACACTTCATTTTCAACAAACCTCTCAGAATGAACATCAACTGATGTGTATCTAAGAAAAACAGAATGAACAAGAGATAGTTGATAGCAAAATCTTTTAAACCAATCTCAAACTTACCTTGTCATGCAATGTCCAACCAACATACTTCAAGTAGCTATCATCAAGAAACATGTAAGGGTACTTTCGCATCCACACCCCGATCTCTGATGAACATATTGCTCTTATTTCTGGCTGGGTGTCCCTGCAAAAATGTCAGCAAATCATCAACCCATGACTTACCTTGTCATGCAATGTCCAACCGACGTACTTTAAGTAGCTATCATCTAAAAACATATTCGGGTACCTCCGCATCCATACCCCAATTTCTGTTGTACATATTGACCTTATTTCTGGGTGTGTATCTCTGAAACAGTACAGGAAAACCAGGTTATAAGGCTTTCCCTTTAGTTGTTTAGGACTACAAAATGGATATTATATGTTTATGCTTCGTTCCTTAGCACATCTGAGTAGGAAGTGATATAAAATCTTTTCACCTTGTAGCTAAAATAATAACTGCTGATGGATGTTTTGCCCTCCAACTTTTTTTGTTCATCAAAAAGCAGAGGAAGAAATGTCTGGTTATGCTACAAGTAACTTTTTGCATTCAAAGATCAGAAAAACAATATCAACCATATCAAATGATTGTGACAATTAATAAGAATATTCTAGAGTCTCAAAAGTGACCAACTAGAATGGAACAACGAGACAAACATTAGAAAATGTAAATTTAGTTGCAGTCAAGTACTTTATCAAGTGCAAAAAACTGAAACTAACTATGGAGTAAAAGATCATGCTCCACAAATAACAGTGCCACAATGAGAAGAAAGGGTTAAGAAATAAATAAGACAAATAAAGAAATATTCAAAACATTCTGAAGTCTCAGGTAACCTAGCTCCCAACAGCATTTTTCTTTTATCCGTGACTTTGTCAGAAAGAGAACTCACATAAAGCTTTGAAGGTTAATTAAGAAAATAGGAAAAAGAAACCCTGGCAGGAGTACAAAGGAGACAATAACTAATTCTTAGACAGCTGAAGGATTAACGACATTCAGTGCCCATTACTAAAGGCATTTAAAGGTCAGATGGTGGTATTTAAATATACACAACCTTAAAACAAGCACATCTGATAGGCTTCCACAGTTTTTGTTTACCTAATTTCATTCACAAGGCCAAGTTTTACCCGAGAGTCTGATAGAAGATATTGGGTCATCCCATAAATAATGCAGCCTTTTCAATTGCATGAACTAAAAGTCAGAGGGGGACAGGATAAACTACCTGCATAAACTTGCTATAAAAGCAGGTAGTAATTTTACCTTGTGCTTATTCTTTGTGCAAATTTTGGAGAGTACAGTTCAATTTTAACAGTTATTTTTTCAAAGTTATAATGGAAGTGACAAAGGAGAATATTTTGCTTTATGAGCTTAATAAAGGTAACAACGCAACGGAAAGTGCGAGGAATATTAATGCAGTATATGGGGATCAGACATAAGCATAAGCCAGTGTCAATAGTGGTTCCAGAAATTCCGAACCAGAAACTACAGCCTAGAAGATGAGCCTTGTCCTGGAAGAGCTGTAGAGCTCAACAAGGATGTCCTGCAAAACCTGGTGGAATAAAACCCTTTGTAACTGTTGAGGAACTAGCAGAGAAGCTTGGATTTGGTTATTCAACCATTCATTGGCACCTGTGCACCATCAGAAAAGTCAGCAATTGGGTCAATGGTTCCTCACAAACATTCTGAGTCTAATCGTGCGCAGAGAGTGAATGCGTGCTTTTCTTTGCTGTTACGTCTCATGAATGAACCTTTTTTGGAACGAATAGTGAGTGGTGACAAGAAATGGGTTCTCTATAAAAATGCCAAGCACCAAAGACAGTGGGTAGGGAAAGGAAAAACACCGGCATCCCAGGCTAAAGAAGGTCTTCACCCATGTAAGGTGTTGTTATCTGTTTGGTGGGATATGAAAGGTTTAGTCTACTTTGAAATTTCAAACCCAAACCAAATGATAACAAAAGGAGATCTACTGTCAGCAGCTTAAGTTAGCGCTAGAAGAACGACCATCTTTGGTTTCAAGATGAAAGGTGTTCTTCCATCAGGATAATGCTTGGCTACATACAGTGAGGATAACATTCCAAAGGCTGGAGCAGTTTGCATGGGAAACAATACCCCACCCACCATATTCGTCAGACATTGCCCCATCTGATTATCGTTCATTTAGCAGTTTTCAAAATCATTTGGATGGAAAAAATATGAATTCTGTAGACAAGGTCAGAACAGTACTGGACGAGTACTTTTTGTCACGGACAAGTCTGGAAGAGGAGCCTCGCAAGTCTACCAGATAGATGGAAGAACATTGTAGTAAATGAAGGAGAGTATATTTTAGATTAAAAAAGAACTTTATCTTAATTTTTAAAAAGAAAAGAAGTAGAAAAAACTGTATTATTTATGGGATGACCCAATACTTGCTCGGCCACATGCCCATGTCCATGTAAAATTCAACTTATCCAAAAGAGATATATTGCACCACATTACACTCACACACTACTTATCACATGTCCCTCTCCACATTCACCATTTATCATATACCACTACACGCAACCTCAATTGCACATCACTACATATGTCTATCATGCCTCAATTCACATCTCACACACCATCTATCAAGCCTCACCACCACACACCACCCAACACATATTACTGCAAACTTCATCTCTAGCACCTTTACCTTTCAATGAATTACTTCATATTTTATGTGCTATGTCTTTCCACTCATTTTGATGATATTCTTTGTAAATATTAACACTGACTGTTTTGTATAAAACCCTCAGCAATGTCATAGTATCAGAATATATAAGGATAAAATGTTCTTTAGGTGACTTTAGTCAAGTCCATTCTGTTGCATGCAGTCAGAATAGGTCTCTGAACTGAGGATATCTCGAGTGAGCTGTGTTGCTTCTTACTGTTGCAACAATCCATGGATATACATTTTTATTTATTTCTCCTGTCCATTTCAGAGACCTTTCAGAAAAAGCTAAAGAAACTGCCTTACTAAGCCATTAAAAAAAAAAAGCTGGAAGAGTTTTAAAAAAGCGAATTGAAAAGGCTACTGAAGCTCTTTATGATATTCAACAGCTTTACTACAAAAAGTATCTTGCACATGCCACAGAAAAACTAAGTTTAGAGTGAGTGACAGTATTTTCTGAGCTTGAGAATAACATGCACTGGACACATTACTGAATTTAGTAACAATTGCTAAGTACAGTATAAGGTTACAAACATATTCGGGAAGGTGTTTAGTCAATTAAATCAACCTCCAACACTTCACTGTTCCATTTACCAACTGCAGCAGAATGCAAAAGTCAATGTTGACTCCAACATAACTAAATACCACACAGACTTACACCCTTTCTTTTCTATTCTCAGTTAACTTTTTATTTTCTTGAATAATGACCGGCTATAAGCTGTACTTGAGGAAGACTGGTCTTTGCACCAAAAATTAGCCAAGAATTAACTCATCTTCCAATATCACCAAGTCTAACTACTCTACATAGTGCCTGGGTTAGGGAAATATGTTCACATAATTTGTCAGACAAAAAGTTTGAAAACAAACAGCGTTTCATATAGAAAGCACAAACTTTTTTTTTTTTTCTTCTTTTCAGTAGTTACTAGTTGATTCCTCCAATGTGAACACAAGTATTCAAATTCTGATGTGCTTACTTCATACATAAAACATGGCCATGATCAACTATCACTGTTTCGTAACTTAGACTTTTGTACTGGACATTTTTTCCCCATTCCCATGGGATTTGCTTCCTGACCAAACAGCATTCGCAGCAAAAGCAAATATGAAACAAAAACCCAACATTTTTCAAGTTTCAACAGAATGACTTGTTAAAAACAAAAACCAAGCACTAACTGAGGCAGAACTATAGTGGTTAGATTAAAAAGAACATTTTAAATGTCATCCTTTTTTTTTTGTAGCTAGCTAGCACATAACTGATTACAGTTTCTAGTTCAGCACGTAAGAACTAACTCAGTATTGACAATTCTGATATGTAAGACCCTAAATCAAATAAACTTCCACCAAACCTGATGTAAAAACAAAAGAGCAATTTAATTTCTGAGGAAGAAAGAGGAAGTTGATAACTATCCAGAATACAAGCTTTGAGACAATATAAACACAGTTATATCAGCATTTATCGAAGTTTTAATGGTGATTAAACTACATCACAGAGGACAATATATACACACACACACACACACACACACACACACACAGAGTGAGTGAGTGAGTGTGTTTTGAAGAGGTAAAGCTACAATGTAATTTGTGTGTTAAAATGAAAAGTCATTTCTTTTATAAGTAATTTCAAGTTTAGAAAGGAAAATAGTATGGAGGCTTAGATAATAGGGAAATTAATAAGACTAAAACAACTAATTAAATTACTGGAGTATAAGAACTTCAAAACAAATGAAATTTTACATCATGGAAATAAAAAAAAACAAAAAAAAACCATTTTAACTGCATCATGTGCATGTCTGTTGTAATACACCTTGTATAATGGTAATTTTGGTAGTTAGTCTAACATAAAAGAGAGGCAACTGATCATTACGTATGAAGTCCAATAGAAGATGGGCTAGAAAATAAGTTCTATTATTTCACCATTATAATTTATGCCAAATATAATATTAATGATAACAAGATGACTCCATATTAAAACTACTTGGGTAATTATTTTTCAATACAAAAAGCATGCAGCGATGTACATGAGTGAAGACAGTAGAGGTTGCAGGACAAAGTTGTTTTTCTTTTTTTATGAATTTAACCCTTTAACATTTAAACTGACTATACCAAAATATTCTACATAATTTAGGTTCTAACCAGCCAGATCCAGCCCCTCACACCTATCCTACTATGTTATTCTAAAAATTAACAATCATACCATCAAAATCTGAAAGCTACAGGATGATGCATCATTAATTCAAAACAATGTAAATAAGCATTGCATTTGACAGAGAAATCTGAATGCTAAAGGGTTAAAGAGCTTCATTAAACCTAAGAAGATTAGGAAAAGTGTGAAATTTGGAATTGAGTGCGAAGAAAAATATTTCAGATTATTAATCCTATTGTGGAAATGGAAGATAAGGGGAAATTACAAAAACTGTTGACTGATAGCAAGACATGGCTAAATTTGTTTTTGTTTTTTTTTTTGAGAAAAACAAAACAAAACAAAAGAGGGAATAGGAACAAGTAAATAAAAACTGATTTTATATTACTAACAGAAATGACCAAGATTTTATAGACCTGTTCAATGCAAAATCGCATGGCAAAAAAAGATACATAGATATAAGTTTATGCTGATAATAAAATGAAAAGAAAATAATAGCTAAGTCTAATAAGTTTAAAAAGAAAAGTTATCTTATATTTAAAAATCCAAGTTCTAAAACAACTACTTTTCAAATGAATGCAAAACAAAAATACAGCAAAATATGAATTTGATAAACATTCAACAATAGAAATGTTATTACTTAAATATCTAATGATGTAACATTGTTTTTATTAAACAGGATGAAAATACCTTCACGATGAATAGTTATGATTCATTTGTTGTAATAAACAAGCAACATGCACACAAACACACACTATATACATGTGTATGAATGTGTGTGTATGCGCATGTGTATTATTCAAAATAATTACTGCCAACAGCAGCAGACTCTACAAAAACAGATACAGCTATACTGGTCTGATACAACATAGACCACAACAAAAACAAAAACTGGAACCTGATCTTTACAATCAAATCAACAAGCATGGACAAAATATTGCATTTAACTGCTTTTAATTAAACCTATCATCAAATAATAATAATAATAATAAAAATAATAATGCAGCTATCATGCCCTGATGCAGTAACAGGCAGTGGCTCTCATGGCTTCTGATCTTAACTGATTAGTAGTGTTATTATCATGTAGATGTTTTGTCTTAGTATAAAAGATGGGCTACAGCAAATATTCTGCTCAATACCACAGACTTGCTTGTCAATTGCTTGACCATAACCAGTTGAGTATGTCCCTTAGTGGCTGACAATATGTGCATCTCTGATCATGAGCAGAAGTAGTTGGGAAGCATCATAGCCATGTGTTGAGAGGAATTCTTCAGGGTTTGAATAAATCACCTCTGAAAACATTGGTTGTTTCGTTTAACATTCTTAACCCTTATTCAGGACACTTTTGAGGAGGATGGGCTACTCAACCTGAAGAAAATCTTGATATGAGATCACCATGTTATGCACATATGGTTGTGATGCATGTGCTTGGTGTACCCCTATCAGACAGGTAGTCATGATGGGTGTATTGGGCTTCGTATATTTTACCCCAGTGTCACTTTGATGGCATGCATTGCTCACTCACTCAGTAATAATAATGAAACTGCACCACTTCACATACAGCTTGAAAAGTGCTGAGCCTCTATTTGGAAAAAAGAAGTAGAGGGAATCCATAAACATTACGTATATATCATCCAAATCTTGAATGCTAAAACTTGGAATTTAAATTTCTAGGTACCTTATTCCTTCATAAGTTTAAAATGAAATTTATCTTTACGTAGCAGTAATAAAATAGTAGATAGCATATACTAGACAGCATTTACTTAAATATTCAGACAGCAAAAGAGATATTTAGACTTCAAAAATAGTTATTTTTTATACAGAAATTGTTATAGGTACTTCACTTTTTCTTAATTCTGCATCAATTCCAACAGATTGAGAGCAATCAGATAGATTACTCTGTCAAATGCAATGCATTGTCTCATAGCACCAAGACTTCAATGATATATTTATACTCAAATTAACATTGCAGGGTAAGTATGAGAGGCCAGATCTGGCCAGTTTAAATGCTAAAGGCTTACAGTGAATCCATCACATTTTGATACAGATCAAAACAAAGACATAAGGATATAGATTGGAATTGAGTCTGCAATCTAAAATTGCAGTACTGACTTCTTTGATTAAAGATGAAATTTACTATTAAAGTGTGCATACATACACACACTGCACAATTATATATCCATAGGCACAGGTGTGGCAGTATAGTAAGAAGTTTGCTTCCCAACCACATAGTTCTGGGTTCAGTCCCAATGTGTGGCACTTTAGGCAAGTGTCTTTTACTGTAGCCTTGGTTTGGCCAAAGCCTTGTGAGTAGATTAGGCAGACGGAAATGTGTATGTGTGTGTTTGTCACCATAACTTTGCAGTTCAGCAAAAGAGACCAAAGAATAAGTATCAGGTTTTAAAAAATGAAAATAAATAGTGGGGTTGATTTGTTTGACTAAAATTCAAGGTGGTGCCGCCTCAGTATGGTCACAGTCTAATGACTGGAACAAGTAAAAGAATAAAAGAATACTCCAATCTTTGCAGCCACCTACCATTATCATTCTCCTTATTCTTGTGTTTTCCTTAGATATCCTATAACAAGGTACCATCCATCTGAAACACAAGGAACATACACAAGCAGCATAGTCTTCTAAGAATTTAATATAAAGAAACCTTCTTAGTTCTAGTAATGGCATCTAGGGAAAATCTTTTCAAAGCAAATTCCTTAAATAACAGCAGTCATTTTGAATGAGGGACTTCAACATTCAAAGGTGAGATGATAGCTTATAACAGCATATTATGAATGAAATTTCATCTGATTAGAATATCATATCAATTGGATGGTTGAGCTCTAGCATGAAAGAAATATCATTTAAAACAATACCATCTCTTTGCACTAGTAATTGTCTTAGAATCAAAGCTCACTTAGGAGAAAGAACAACTTCACAGTTTTTTTTCCTTTTAATCTTTTTTTTGGTTTCTTTTTCCACAACACCTCCTAGTGAATAATGCAATGAAAATTGAAGGTTGGGCAATCACAAGGAAAAGTTCAATTAACCTCACAGATAGATACAGACATGACAATATGAGGGTAACAGAAAGATATAATCTAGTAACAGACTGAAAGGTGAAGAAAGGAAATGAAGGAACAACACTGAAATAATCACAAAACAGAAAAAAAGGGGGTAAAAAACTACATAAAATTCAAGACAAAAAAAATTCCCGTGCAAATAATCCTGTGTTTATGAGTGTATTTCTACCTCTTATTTTGATAGTAGCATTAGGTTAAAAACTTAACATGAAATATTTTCTATAAGTATCAAACTAATACAGAAACAGTATTTAGTATACCAGCAAAAGTATTACTACATAGTTTTACATATACTGCATTTCTATGGATATCAATACAATGGTTGTGGCAAAAAAATGCAAAGATCAGTCAATAGCACTTTTCTGACAGACAACTGATGCCTATTGAGAAATGATGAATGAATGTATGGATGGATGGAAAGACTTTCCAGGTACAGATCCATGACCTCACATGGACCTGCACCATTGTATTATGTATATATATATATATATATATATATATATATATATATATATATATATATATATATATATTTATTGAGGAGTGGTACTTGTATGACAGATATTATGATCTGAGGTCAAGTTACATAGTTACATTAACAATTTAAAATTCATAGACACTGCTAAATCTATTTGTTTTGATATTATTTTGTAATTATTATCATTATTTCACTTTATCTGTATCACACATCAATTTTTGTTGTTTTACATATATGACCTTCCCACTGAGATTTTTTACTTTATAAATTAGTGACCAGCTCAAAGATATATGTGAAAGTCTTTTATATACAATGCAACATTATTTATTGTATAATAATATCACAGAAGTGAATTTAATGTTTTAAATGGCTAGTATGGCTACTACAATGCAATTGTTATATATACATGCAATTAATCTCTCTCTCTCTCTCTCTGTACACACACACTCACTGATAGCTATTCTGGAACTGTTCTAAAAACTGGTTAGGTCCAGCTCTGCTTGTTACTGAAAGCAGAGATGAGGATCTAGGAATAAAAGCTACAATTATATAGTTCCAGGATACTCCTCACTCATTATCATCATCACCGTTTAACGTCCGCTTTCCATGTTGGCCTGTGGAAGTTTGATGTGGTCTAGTTGATACTAACGAGACAAGTGGTTTGGATTGTTTTACAGTAATAAAATAAGAAACCAGTTTTAGTGTTCTTCATAGGAGAGGGGAAATTGTGGGGATTGAAAACGAGATGAAAATTTGCCATGTTTAATAAAATTAAGGTCTACAATATTAGTTTCAAATTTTGGCACAAGGCCAGCAATTTCAAGGGAGGGATACATCAATTACATTGACCCCAGTACTCAAATGGTACTTATTTTATCAACCCTGAAAGGATGACAAGCAAAGTCAACCCTGGCGGAATTTGAACTCAGAATGTAAAGATGGACAAAATGCCACTAAGCATTTTGCCCAGCATGCTAACAATTCTGTCAGCTCACTGCCTTATGAAGCTCTACAATATTAAACAAACCTAAGAGTGAGATGAGTCCTGGAGTCAAAGTTATCCCTACACAAGGCTTAGCATTATTCCACTAGATAACTACAAACATTGAATATGGTCAATCATTTGTACATGGTTGAACTATTTCTCACACCAACACCAAGTACAAATGATTTTCAATCAAACTGATTACACCAGCCAGTAGTGAAAATGGCTTCAGTTTATAGGGTAGATTCTACTAATAAACTATATCTCACTGAGTGCAACCATACTGACTCTAAGAAATGTGACTAAAAGCTCCAATGTGCATAAACTTGCAGCACCAGTGACGATTTCAACTGTCATGTTCTGTGATTTAAGCAACAGTCTCAGAAATACATTCACAAAAACCCAGTCAAATATTCTTATTTATATATATATATCTATCTGTAAAAATATGTGACACTTCGACATTCCTCTATTTGCATAATATCGAGGTCTCTTTCTTTCTTTTGTTGCCACCCCTGCCAAATATATATATATATATCATCATCATCATCATCATCGTTTAACGTCCGCTTTCCATGCTAGCATGGGTTGGACGATTTGACTGAGGACTGGTGAAACCGGATGGCAACACCAGGCTCCAGTCTGATTTGGCAGAGTTTCTACAGCTGGATGCCCTTCCTAACGCCAACCACTCAGAGAGTGTAGTGGGTGCTTTTACGTGTCACCCGCACGAAAACGGCCACGCTCGAAATGGTGTCTTTTATGTGCCACCCGCACAAGCCAGTCCAGGGGCACTGGCAACGATCTCGCTCGAAAATCCTACAGGAGCCAGTCAGGCGGTACTGGCAACGGCCACGCTCAAAATGGTGCATCTCATGTGCCACCCGCACAAGAACCAGTCCAGGGGCACTGGCAACGATCTTACTTGGCTTGCCGGGTCTTCTCACGCACAGCACATTTCCAAAGGTCTCGGTCCGTAGTCATCGCATCGGTGAGGCCCAATATATATATATATATATATATATATATATATATATATAAATAAGACTACCATTCGCCATGATAGATCGCTAACCACTACACGCATTTTTTTCTCTGCTTGTTTCTTTCTGTGGAAGAGCGTAGGCTCAAAATGTTAAAGACTTTTTCAATTCCCGAGCATTATTCTAATACATCTGTTTGTTTTCTACACCACCTGTCTTCGTCTTTTGTTTTTTTTGTGAATTCTCCCTATATATATATATTTTAATTACCACAATGTAGGTAAGTAGTAAAAGTCCTTATACTAGCACTGGAATACACTAGTCCAAGGCACACTATTTGTTCTAATCAACCTAGCTGAAAGTACTTTATAATAAAGTTGCTAGTAATAAGATTATCACCCAACTATAAAACATCTAATCTAAATAATTCAATCAAATATCTCAAATTAATAAATATATATAGAATAAAAATTAAATTAAATTAAAAAGAATACTTTTCAGTGTAAAGTGTACTGAGTTATAAAAGCCATTTTCATATGGTAATGAACCATAACTTTGGACCCTACCACAAGAGTACAGAGTTCTTTACTAATCCAAACAATATTATTAGCCAGGTGTATAACAGAGAGCTAATAAAGTATTTTGTCCACATTCATAATGCCTCACTACTAACTCTGTTTTTATACACATATATACACACACATATATACATGTATATACACACATATATACACACACACACATAATACATATACACATACACACACACGAAGTGTCAGTCGTGACTTTTCCAAGAATTAATGAAATAAATGAAAAATAGTTTCAACTAGAAATTGAAACAAAGTTATGAACTTGTTCATGAATCATAGTTTATTGCAAGCAATGAATGGTCAAATGTTAGACTTAACGATAATAAATACTTGATCTCAAAATGAGAAATGGCAAAATTAATTCTTGCTTGACCACAAAACAAAAAATATCAGACATGATGTCATAAAATTCCTCTCAATTCTGCTATTTTATATTTCATTTTCTTATCAGGATGGTTTTTGCAAAATTGGACACTTGTATATATTACCTGTCAGAAATGCTTTTACAATTGGACACCCTTCGTACTACTCATTTTACAACTAAAGTTAAAATAGGACCTGAAGCAAGCAGAATTATATGACAACACATTGCCTATAGTAGTGTTTGAACTCACAGTCACATGCTCAGTAGACTAACAACTGAACTTTACAGCAGTTTAGTCTCTGCCAAGTTATTATCACATTATTTTAATTGAAATACACACACACACAAAAAAAAGACTTTTCTAGCTATTGTCTACCTATAAATCTTTGATAAAATTAAAGAAAAATTGTATCTTTAGATCAATAATCCATTTTTAGGGCACCAATATAACATAGTTTTCCTGTACCTTTTATGAGATATGTTACCCAGCAATATGAACAACAGTACTTTTTTCAAAATATGGTAATGGTTTTTTTTTACAAGGTTTCCCATCTATTAAAAAACTAATTAAGCAGTTTAGCATAACCAATTTTGATAGCAAAGCTGAGGGCTGGAACCAAATAAATAAATATAATAAAAAATAAAATAAAGCATGGAAGTTTCTATATACTGCATTGTAGAAAATTAAGAGTGGTAATTTATGATTACATCTGATTTACATAAGAAAAGTAATGGAAAATTATCTGACAGAGATTCTTTGTGAATGTTAAAAAACGAAATTTAGTCAATGTGATATTTTTCTGTTTTCTTTTTTGCAACCAATAGAAACTTCCAGCAAACACAAATGACAAAAAGTACATATTTAGAAGATCATAATGGTGAACAAATACTAAAATTAATTATAGAAGAGAGAAAAGGAGGATAAATATTGGGAATATATACACAAATAATTAACTCAAAAAAATTCAGATTAAACTCTTGCCTGATTGTAAGTTTAAGAAAAAGTAATATTTAAAGATTAGTGTTGTCATTAACAGATTACAAAAACTGATTAACATTTGTTAAATGATGTCACACATCACTATAATTCATTGTCTGGTTAATAATTTGATTACATATTTTTCTTTATTATAACTATTATAAGTTACAAAAATATATAAATAAAAGAAATTACATGCAAAACAATTAAGGATATTTAATCTGATCCAAAATAATTACTGAGACATTTTGTGGATAGTAATTTAGTTTAATAGTGTAAGTTGTTCTTTATTATTTAGTGAAGCACTATTGCATCAGGCAACCTAGTGTCATAATAACTTCTTTCTTACAAAGGCACAAGGCCAAAGATTTTGGGGAGGGTGTAATTAATAAATCAAGCCCTAGAAGAATGAACAGCCATGTCAATTTTGTTACAGTCTGAACTCAATGTAAAAGGAATAACTAAATAATGCACAGTATTATTGTTATGCCATTCATAACAATATAACAATCCTTTCTACTATAGGTATAAAGCCTCAGATTTTAGGGGAGGGGTCTAGTTGATTATATCAACCTCGATATGCAACTGATACTTATGTTATTGACCCTGAAAGGTAACGTCAAACTTGACAGAATTTGAATTCAGTATGTAAAGAGCCAAAAGAAATGTTAAGGATTTTGTCCAACATGCTAATGATTCTGCTAGCTCTCTACCTTAATAAAAGTTTAAATTTTGGCACAAGACCAGCAATTCAGAGGCATGGGGTAAGTTGATTACATTGCCCACAGTGCTCAACTGGTACTTATTTTATCAACCCTGAAAGGATGAAAGGCAAAGCAGACCTCAGCAAAACTTGAACTCAAGAACATAGTTGGACAAAATGCTGCTGCTAGACATATTACCTAACATGCTAATGATTCTGCAAGCTCACTGCCTTAATATTATTAATAACTTTTTACATTAACACAAGGGCAAAACTTTTGTAGGGGACATAATCAATTTACTCTACCCTAGAATTTATTTGAGGAGTGAGAACTTATTCTATCAACCCCACAGAGATGAAGGGATTAACAATTCATAATATAAAAAGGTATTTTGTTTAGCACTGAATGAATTCTTAACTTTTTAGATCATTTACAAATATTTTTAGAAAAAGTAATCAGACAAGAGTTAAATAAAATTTAATCTAAAAATGACTTTCTTTTCCCTGCAATTCTTCAATTTAATTTTAAAACACTTAAAATTACACCTGAAATATTTCTCATGTTCACATTTTGTTCACCATTTTAAATGGAATTGCATGCAAATGGGATACCAATTTAAAAGAAAAAAAACAACAAAAGGACAAAAAACAAACAAACAAGCATCATAATATAAACAAAGTAATTCAAATTCTACTGCAGGTAAATGGCAAAACATAAAATAAAAATTCTTTTTTGTAAAACAAAAAAAATTTCACATTTCAAAAATTAAATTTAAAAAAATATTTTTTAAGCAATAAAATATATTCTGCTGAAAATCTTAATGTAAAAGAAGTAAATAAATAAATCTTTGCTGAAGGTAAATCTGCCAAGAATTGATAAAGGTAAAAATAAATCACATGGCCAACCCAGTGGAGAAGACGACAAAGGATGCAAGCCTCAATGCTGTAGATCCCAGCCCGAAGGAGGATTTAGCTATGAGGCACCTTGTCCTTCCACTTGGGACCAGGGATACTTTGGAATGATCTGATATGGAATGCTTCACATATATATATATACATATTTGTTTGTTCACTTTCTTCATGCTAGCATATATTAGACAAGGATATTATATGAGGCAGAATTTTAGAGCAAGATGCTCTTTCTGTGGCAGGCATGGCTGTAGGGTTTCAAAATTCAAAGCACAGGTTTCAGATTCAATTCCACAGCAAGCACCTTGGGCAAATGATTACTACAGTAGACACAAGACAACCAAAGCCATATGAGCATGTTTGGTAGACAGAAAACAAGTGAAGCTTGTATATATTATATATACATATACTACATCATGCATGCATTTATGCAGAGGTTGCTCCTGTCAACATTGTTAAAGACCAATTATATTACATATAAAGGCTACACATCTCAGATGATTTGACAAGTCTTGATTATGTAACTAATAATTATCCTTCGTTCATGAAACATATCAAATGGTGTAATTATGTATCTGAAAACAGCCTCATATTTTTCTACATGTACACTGTGAAAGAAGCAAACTCCTGATTCATACCAAATGATATTGCAATAAAATGCAACAGGAGTTCTAAATACTAGTTGTTTGTTGCACAGTTTAAAGTCAGAATTGCACTATATAAATCTATTAATCATCATCATCATCATCATCATCGTTTAACGTCCGCTTTCCATGCTAGCATGGGTTGGACGATTTGACTGAGGACTGGTGCAACCAGATGGCTACACCAGGCTCCAATCTAATTTGGCAGAGTTTCTACAGCTGGATGCCCTTCCTAACGCCAACCACTCAGAGAGTGTAGTGGGTGCTTTTACGTGTCACCCGCATGAATGTGTGTCTTTGCATGTGTTTGTCCCTCACTACTGTTTGACAATGGTGTTGTGTTTACATCCCTTTATAACTTACCAGTTTGGCAATAAGAGACTGATAGGTTTAAAAAAAAAAAATTAAGTACTGGGGTTGATTCATTCAGCTAAAAATTCTTCAAGGTGGTGTTCCAGTATGGCTACCATCTAATGACTGAAACCAGTAAAAGATATGCCAGCCTGATGTTGCACAGTTGATATATGTGTTAGGGTATGATATCTTGTTTGAATATGATAACATAAAATGCTGTTTCTGATATCTCATTTGTTGATAGTTAAAGCCATGATACTTTCATTCAGAAACAACAATCAGCTCAACAGATTACATAATCATTGATTTTTAAGGATCAATAACTTTTGTTATCAATAGATACCTGCAAATTGTTATTGATGAATATTATATTTTTTCACTTGATTTACCTTGAAACATTATTTCCTCAACCATCATCTCTTGCTTGACTTCATTATTTTATTTATTTACTTTTAATTTACCTGGATATAACCAATAAGGTTAAGGAACCTTCTTTATGTCACTCAAGCACTAAATAAATCTACCCAAGTACTCACTCAAACATTTAATAAATTTACTAACCCATTATTCATCCAACAAAATACACCCATTCACCTTCTTGGTACTCATTTTAATAGAAAATTACAAAGCTGTGTATTTTTTTATATAAGGGATAGTAAGTATTTTGTCAACTGAATTGAGTCCAGTATATCAATGGTACTAACCCCATTATGGATGCAAGACAGTTGTCTGGCAAGATTTGGACTCAAAATGTATAGGCTTAAGAGAATATTTACAAGATATTTAAGCCCAGTGCTCAGCCAATTGACATATAAGTATGTCAATTCCTTATCTTATCTCGTATTTACTTAATGACCAAATATAGTAATTTAAGCAGCATTTAACCTTTTAAATTGGCTTGATGGTGTAACAGTAATAATACAGTCAAGCCAAAAAACTGATTAACAGCAATATAATGATTTTGATTAAGATTGCTGACAGTATACAATTAAAGGTTGTACGTTATGTACATATTTGTGTGTAATTGTGTCAGTGTCAGTACATAGGTGTCTGTGTGTGTGTGTATGTGAGAGAGAGAGAGTGTTTACAAGTATGCACATGTGAATAGGTGACTCTGTATACAGGTGAGTATGTGTTTAAGCGTGTGTATATGTATTTTGTATGTGTGTATGATGATAGTGATGATACTGAAATACTTTGGAGACAATGATGATGATGATGATGATGATATAGCATTTGTATGGACAATCACAGTTATGGTGATAATGATCATCATCGCGATCATAATGATGATAATAATAATGATGATACCATCATGACAACAATAATATTGATATGCATGTTGTGGCAGATGCTGATGATGATGGTTATTTTCATATAATTTCATTCCTATAAGAGACACTGCCCACAACCTTTTCCTGTTTTTCATGAAGATACAACAATAATAATAATCCAAGTGAGAAGAAAGATATTCAAAGAGCTAATGTACTGTTGACATGAATCAAAATTAAATTTTAATTGTTTTTCTTTAAAATTATTTTTAATATATTTGTAGCAAAACATTTCTTGAATGAGGAAAACCATTGAAGATATTCTCCAAGACTATAGAATACTGGAAAATATTGCAAGTTCATATATATATATATATATATATATATATATATATAAGAGTGTATAAAGATTTACACACGGAGGGAAGACCTTTGACAGGACTTCTTACATGCTAAAAAGGGCAGATAAACCCAAACTATGAAAAAAGGAATTCTTAAGGCATGCTGCTAATAGAGACCAGAGTGAATAAAAAATTAGTTAAACCTATACTCGAGTATAGGATTAATTTTTTTATTTTCTCTGGTGCCTATTATCAGCGTGCCTTAAGAATTCTTTTTTTGTGGTTTGGGTATAACTGCCCTTTTTAGCATGTAAGAAGTCCTGTCAAAGGTCTTCTTTCCATGTATAAATCTTTATACACTCTTATATAAAATATTTTATGTCTTATGACTTTTATTAACATGCAAACCACTGGTAATAAATTATTTAATTTTTTACCCTTATACTTATATATATCTATAATACATTAAAAGTCAGTTTCAATTTTGCTTGCTTGCAATGTTACCCACCCAAACTGGTGCATTATGGGAAAATACTATGAATTAAGTTTAGCCTGAAATGTTGATATGAATGAAATGAAACAAGTTTCGCTTAAATTGGAGCAGTAGTTATTGAGAAATTCAGAGTTTGGGTGTATAAATACCCAAAACGGTGTATAATGGGAAAATGTTCTGAATATAACTTCATCCTGAAAGGGAAGAAATTCTAACCTTTCGATTAGACAGTGATTTGACAAAGAAAAAATATGGTTTGTTTTTTTACAGTAAATATATATACATACAACCTTTGACAGAGTAACAGTCATATACACAACTTAAACAAACACACATATCGGTACATAAACATACATTTACATACACATATACACACACATGCAGACACGTCCACACACATCCATAAATACTCACATACATACGTACATGCATACATACATACAAGTGTATATACATGCATAAGCATGTGCACATATGCATGCGTACATGCATACATACATAAACACACACACATATATATATATATATATATATATATATATATATATATATATATATCTCATGAACTTCGTAACTTTGAGGTGAAATGGTTTTTTTCCCTAGGCTATCTCACCTCCAAAGATTTGGCTGCTATTTCTAGCATGCCCTGCTACCATGTAACATTATTTGCAATAAAGGATCCGACATACCTGTTACATGGTAGTAGGGCATGCAAGAAATAGTAGCCAAATCTTTCCTTTTCTGGGGGAAAGGAGCCGTTTATGCATGATTTCAATGTCATATTCGTTGAAAGCATGCGAAATAACCTGGAGAAGAAAACCCCACAAAACAAAACTTCGTTGCTGGGAAACTGAGTTTCCTGGTGACCCAATGGGTCACAGGTAGTCTAGTATATATATATATATATATATATATATATATATATATATATATATATATATATATCATTTATATTGTTTGTAGAAAACATAAATCCGAAAGAAGAAGCACAATCTAAGATGTAGAGCAGTATATATTAAAAATGGGGAAGGCCAGTTTATGGGATTACCTTAGGTTTCCCATCCATAAAGGGTTTAGATTTATGGCATATCATCAGATCCCAAAAACCTGTTGGCCCATGACCTCTTAAATTTATATGGAGGGGGAAATGCCTCACTACTCAAAGGTAACAATTGGGGTTTATCTCCCTTTGCTATTGACTATCGACTTCCGGCTGTATTGCCATCCTGTGGGCTCCAAAAAGCTAGCAGGAACCTCTTGAAATGTAAACATGGCCTGAAAATCTCCATTCTGGAGTTAATGATGTTCCCTGGTTTGAGTGCGTCATTTAGGATACTCGCACATTCAGCTATGCATAACTTGCAATGCTTTGTCCCGTTGATGTAGGGGCCTGGGTTCTCAAGGATTTTCCATGAGATTGAGTATGGAATCCCATTGTCTCTTAGTCGCTAGACGTGGCTGGCCAGTGATGTTATGTATCTCCTTTCTGGAAATCCAAAGGAGGACCTATGGTTGGAGAGACGTTGCTTGAAAGAATTCCTGAAACATCCAATGTATATCCATGGGTATGTGTTGTCAGTGCTGTACCTGCTGTGGTTGCTGCTGCCGCCGACATCCTTGTTGGAGCTGGGACTGCTGGTGTTGGCATGGTTGGAGGAGGTATTACCATTGCTGCTAAAGGTGTCATCAACTGTGGTTCCCCTGGTGTTTCTGCTAGGGCCACTGTCACTGGACCTGTTGCTGCTGCTATAGGGGTTGTCAGGTCTGCTACTGTGGACATTAAGGAAGCTGTTGGTAATGCTGGTGTTGATGGCAATACTGCAGTTGTTGTTAGTGTTGTTGTTGTCAGCGAACTGCCAGTGCTGTCGCTGGTACTGTTATTGGTAATGTTGTTAACTGTGGCAATGGTGGCGGTGTTGCTGGTTCTATTCTTGAGTCTACAGCTGCTACTGCTTCTGCCGGTGGTATTGCCAGGGTTTGCTAGTACTTCAGCTTCACAGATGACCCCTTTGGCAGCACAGCCGGAAATCAATAGCCAATAGCAAAGGGAGATAACCCCCAATTGTTACCTTTGAGTAGTGAGGCATTTCCCCCGCCATATTTTTAAGAGGTCATGGGCCAACAGATTTTTGGGATCTGATGATACAACATAAAGCTAAATCCTTCATGAAACCTAAGGTAGTCCTATAAACTGGCCTTCCCCATTTTTAATACATACATATATATATATATATATATATATATATATATATATATATATATACATACATACAGGTCGTTGTCGACTTATGACCTATCCAACTTACGACCAAACAACTTTACGATTGGTGCGGCAGCTCCTGGCAACAATAATAAATAGTCCAGCTGAAATCTAATGGGTTTAATTTCTTAGAAATTAACCTATCTATGGATGATGTCAGTTAACAAACGACATAGAAGACCTACAGCCAAGCACCA
Source organism: Octopus bimaculoides (assembly GCF_046866305.1). Taxonomy (NCBI): domain Eukaryota; kingdom Metazoa; phylum Mollusca; class Cephalopoda; order Octopoda; family Octopodidae; genus Octopus; species Octopus bimaculoides. Next base: position 25,574,084 of record NC_142946.1, read on the forward strand.
GTCTACAATAAATTTTTATGTAAGTTTTGCAAGTGTGTCTTGCACTACATTGTGTATTTCACGTATTTGCATTCTTTGGTACTTTTCTATGAACAAATAACACTGTTGTAGTATAATACAGAATGCTGTGTGTGACTTTTACCTGAGAATTTACCGTAAGAATGTAAAAATATAAAACAAAGCTATGCAGGCCTATAGGCTGACTTACGACCAAATCAACTTACAACCAGTCAGTTGGAACCAATTGTGGTTGTAAGTCGAAGACGACCTGTATAATATATGCACACACACACACATGTACATATATGTATGCGTGTGTGTATGGACAGAGTTATGATGTAAGCACGTGCTAAAACCCCTCATAACTTTTTTTTAATTTTTACAAATTTTTTGCGGTTCTGTCTTCTGCATAATGGAATTAATATGATTATGCAAAAAAAAAAATCTTTTTTTAATGAGAGTGAGCAAATGACCACTCTCAGACAATTTGGTCATTGGAAGAGTGACCCCTCCACCACCCAGTGACAAGTTCACAATCAAATTGAAATTTGGATTGAACACCTCATGGATAAGTTTTGGAGTTTTACTGTTTCAACATTACATTTGATATGTCTTCACCGAGAGTGGAATTATTTCAGAAACTGCAAAGAAATTTCTTCTTCAGTTTTTGATGGAAAACGCTCTTATAGCAGAAAGAAAACAGTGTGTTTGTCATCAACAAATGGTTTTACAGTCATTTGAAGATGTGATAGACAGCATTATTTGGCACTGTTGCAATTGTAAGAAGACCATGTCTGTGAGGAAGAATACTTTTATGGAAAAAAAAGTCAATTGGTGGTCTTCACACTTTTCCACATATCCCTAGACTTTATATATCAAATGCCAGTGACATGCTGCATGTCCATCAACAATATCAGCAGACAGGCAGCTGTCCAGTGGTACGAATTTTGCAGGGAAATATGTACCCAAATATTGTTGAAAAACAAGAAGAAATTGGGTGGCCCAAATCATACAATCCAAGTAGACGAAAGTTGGAAGAGTAGTAAAGAAATTTTGGATACTTGGAATATATAACACTGTAGAGAAGGATTACCTGCAACTTGTTCCTGACCAAAAAGCAGAGACACTGGAAACGGTCATTATTGAAAATGTTGAAGCAAGTTCCACCATCTTTACAGATATGTGGCCCAGCTATAACAATCTCACCAGACTGGGATATACCCATGGAACAGTGAACCACTCGTTTCATTTTGTAAATCCCATGACTGGTGTGTGTATGAACAATGTGGAATCATACTGGGCATGAATAAAACGGAGGCTCAAGTACATATGTGGTTCTAGTGGAGATATGCACTGGTCACATGTGGATGAGGCCATCTAGAGACCACTATAACATGAAATGTGACAATGCCTGGGAGAACTACAAGACATTTATAAAACACACAGTAGAAATTTATCCACAATAATTTAAAGGTGTTACAGATAATTCATTTTAATTACATTATTTTCTGTTAGTTAATGATTTTCTCTTAGGCCGTGTGGATGTGTGATTGTTTAAAACTCTTTCAATTTTGATTTTGAAGTATTTAAAAAATTATTTGGAAATTATAAAAAGAAATGAATGGTAGATTTGGACTGTCTATATTTTAAAACCACAAAGTCAAAAAAAAAAAAATTGAAAGGCATTGGAAAGTTTCAGAAGTAGGGGTAGGGAGAATAAAAGAAAACATTTTTTTCCTTTTTTTTTGCATAATCGTATTAATTCCATTATGCAGAAGACAGAATTGAAAAAAATTGGTAAAAATTCATAATAATAAAAAAGTTATGAGGGCCCTTCATGACTCTGCCTATGTATGTATATGTAGGTAAGTTCACAAGTATAGAAGAAGAGAGTGACAGTTAGAAATGATGTAGAAGAGAATGGGGGACAACAGTGGAGGCACAGTTGATGGTAAATATGAGTTTGGGGGAAAAGTGATACAAAACAGAAGTAGTCAGGAGAGAGGGTGTGATAAGGAACAGTACTTAAAGAGTAGAGAGCAGCAGAATAATAAAACTATAGGTAGATAAGAAACAGGGAGATGGTGTGTGGTGGTGAGTGGGTAAAGGGGAGAGAGAGAAAAGTGCAGTGACAGATATAGGGTGGATACAGTGAGTGATAAAAAGAATGTGGGAGGAAGGTAGTTAATGGCAGATATGAGAGAGTTCTAAAAATTATGTATAGCAGTCAAGTCAAACAATCCCCACACTCATCTTATTACCCAGTCCTCTATCATTTCTCTAACCATGGCACTATTCAGTTGTAATTTTATGAGAGCAGCTCTACACATTTCAACTTGCTTTTGTGCTGCAAGTTATCTCTCTGCCTAGAACCACTCCCCCTTGTCATCCAGCCTCATTCATTTTATCATCTTTTCCCACTTCCATGGGTTTCAGTGACATTTAGTGCTCAGTACTTCTTCATACAGCTGTCCTCATCCACATGGCATCATAGGATCGTACCAACACAGTCTTCTTTCTCACACACTATTTCTGATTTTCATAGTCTTCACATGTCCTCTGCATTCAGGGCCCATCTTTCACTACTACAAGTATTGCTGTTTGTATACAAGCAACATACAATCTGTTTTCAGTCTGAGAAAGAGACAGGGTTTATTGCTCCTGCACAACAGCTCCATTTAAAATCTACTTTTACTGTTAATCTCTCTCCAATTCCACTGCACTTCTTGTGCCAAAGTTTGCAATGAGTACATAGTACTTTTCTACATATCAAGCAGGGTGATATTTCCTGAAGGAAGTAGAGTCCAGTTTGTTTCCTGTTTATTAAAACTCTTTGCTAAGTTAACTTTAAGGTCCTTCAATTCCAGGTTTTGCTTCCACACCTGAAGTTTAATTCTACTAGAGATCTCACAATAAGAAATAAGTCATTGCTATCTAGCAGTTCCAAGGGGAAACTGGTCTTAAATTTTTGTTATGTCTTGGAGAAGTATGATGAACAGGCAGGGCCTGAGAAGCAAACCCTAGTCAACTCCTACCTCCACACTAAATCCATTACTGTACTCATTGCTAACTCTCCTCTTAAATGATAACACTCCTGTACATGGTATGTATGAGTCTCCCACTAGCTTCATCAATGACAACCATACAAGAGTGACGAACTGGCTTTCTCCAGGTCAATGAATGCTATATACGACAGTTAACTTTTAGCTAAATACTTATCCTATAGTTGTCTCATTAAAAAGAAGGTATCGATAGTACTTCTTCCTATCACAAAACCAAACTGCATGTCATTTTGTCCAATTCTTTTCCTAATTAAATAAGACAACTCTTTCTGTAATTCTCATGACCTGGTTCATATATTTGACACCTCTGTAATTACTTCTCTCTAAGGCATCTCTTTTACTCTTGTAACAGTTGATTATAACATTGCTACTTCAGTAGCTGGGTATGACACCTTCCTATGCAATCTGATTAACTATATAAATGCCTGGGTATTTCAAGCATCTCATCAGTGATTCCAGATGGATCAGGTGTTTTCTTTGCCTTTGTATCTTCACTGCTTTATCTATCATACTGCTGCCAATTAGGTTAGCTAGTCTCTCTGTCAAATCCATTTTGAGAAGGCCCTCCTTCTTCCATGCATTCTCAACATCTAATAGTCTTTCATAGTTACATCTTCTTTTTCAGCATCACTAAGTTCAAGTTTACCAATATAGAACATTGGCAAACCTCTTTCTACTTCTCCTTTTGCTATATAAAACCTGTCGCCTAACTTCTCTATTATACTGTATATAATGTTTTACAGCTTCCATTTTCTCAATCTCCCCAAACCTGTCTTTTTGCTTTTATGGCTCTGTCTACCTCATTGTTTCACCACCACATCACTCTCAGTCTAGCCAGGATTTTGCACCAGCCAGATTTGGTCTGTAACCTACAGTAGGTTGTCCTATAGAAAATTCCAGTTGTCCTCAATGTTATACGTCTCTATCTCCTCCAACTTTCTGTCAAATGCTTCAGCTTGAACTCCTGTAAATTTCTCACTGTTCATTGGATCTTTAAGCTCCATATCTTCCTTTACCAGACTGGTTTGTGTCTCTGACTTCATTCTAGCTCTAAGTCTGAAGTGGGTAACAACTAGCCAATGTTGAGGTTATGTATTCTTCATATTGACAACCAACTGTCTATTTGTTTTCTCGTGTGAATGTTGTCAATCAGGGTTATGTACCCACTAAGTTGATAGGTGATTAGGTGGCTGGCTCCTAGTACTTTCTGTACATAAATCTTCCATTCCTGCTACAAACTAGAGATTTCAATGAAATACAGCCCAGTATAAACATTATAAAAATATATATAGCTGTTCCATGAATTTGGATGACACTTGCTGATACAATATAATGATTGTTGGTTTATACATTGTGAATGTGGGTTTTACCTGTTATCATTTTTTCTCATATATTTTATAAGATATTGATTTTTGTGCACTGATTTTCCGACTCAGAACTAAACATGCATTCCAGTAGTCTCTTGCAACTTGGAAGCAGCACAATTAGCACAAGAAAAACAATAAAGCATTTCAAGACATGATAACATCGACACTGACGGAATGTGGGTGACATTGTCACACTGATATGATACCTTATTGCTCATCCTGATAATTTCTTCAGAAAAAATTTGAATAAAATACTCAATGAGCTAAGAGTTGTTTCTCCAACAGTAGAATGCTAAGTTTCAGTTTTTGATCCCAAGCAACAACATTAATTGAATTGCAGTAAATGCAGTTGGGTACTCAGCAGCAGATGCAGTTAATTGTGGTGGAGGATATTAAGAGTCACAACTGTAGAAAGAAAGACAAACAGGGAAAAGATCCAGATGGATGAAATTCTGGGAAAGAAGGAGCCGGCATAACAGTGAGTGTGAGGCTGAAGGGAACGGATGCACAGATAATGCTGAGAGGTGGAATGATGAATAGATTAGAGATGTATGGGTAGTGGAGGTACAAGACCATCATGTTTTGTGGAAGAGAGGCCATAACAGAAGTGATGAAGACAGAGAGAGTAGACCAGAGGGGCCAGAGACTGTAGCATGTCCATTAGTGACTGAATACCAATTTGTGTATACAGATGTGGGTAACAGAACTTCAGTGGAGACCCCACTTGAGGCTTTCTAGGACTGAAATAGTTTCTGGCCCTAAAGAGAAGGGCTATCTTTCAGATGCAGTTCTAGCTATGCTCAAGATGTGTTTTTGCTAAGAGAGATCCTGAGTAATAGTGAAGTCCAACATTTGGAGTGACTATAAGGACTCTAGTTGAGTACCACTCGTGTTTAGTGGGGCCATAATGCAGTGGTATTTTCTTAACATGAGTAGTGATATAGCTTCTGTGTTGTTAAGACATGCGGTTGCTATAGTCCCCCACTAACACATTCTCTCAAGGCCTCTGTTAATGGAATTAATGCATGTTTAGTATGTGACGTTTAGGCTACATGTGTGGGAAAAGTTAGGGAGGAATGAAGGTCTTTTCACTCAGAATGAAGGATAGATTGTTTGACTCTTGACTTAGAACTACTATGCTGCATGGTAGTGACATATGGGACTTAATTGCAGAAATAAGGCAAGCATGCTCTGTTGGAATACCTGAGTACAAATGAGCAGACAAAAAAACTGAGTATAAGATGAATCAGGAAGTGTGTACAATAGAGAAGGCTGTATGGGAATATAATGTGCATGGAGGATAAATGCTGCATAAGGAAGTGAGGAGCATTCCAAGTTAGTGGAATCTAAGGAAGAAAGCCAGGTCGGGTCAGGAAAATCCTGAGGAAGACATTGCGAGCAATCTACAGTACTAAAATCAAGACCTGTCAAAGAACAGTTGAGCTTACTGTGAACCAATGGCGATCCACGTGAATGGTGTCTCATAAAAACATTCTCTACACAAGCTAGTAAACTGTGCAGCTAGTCCAAGACTGTAGCCACAAAACTCCAACAGAAGACATACTGTGTTCTTGAGTTGGAGTCGATGTCTATAAATGATGTGGAGAAGAGCAAAGAAGATGATAGAAGAGGGAGGCCAAGAAAAACACAGAATGAAGTAGTGAAACCTGCATCTCATGGAGGAAATGTGAAAAAACTGTACTGATCAGTAACATGCAGTCCTGCAGAAAACTCTGTCCACACATACCCTAACTCAAGGGTAGTGTTAAGAGGATGTAATGTTTGTACCCTGCCAGGTCTACATTGGCTGCCACTTCACCATACATCTTGAACCACATCCTGGCATCTACCTAATACTCAAGCCCCTTCTCATCTACCTTCTTATCACTCATAACACTATATCTCTCATGTCCCCCACCACCTATGCTAATTGTACTATCTTTATCACTTTGCCCACTTGGACTTTTCAATAGACCTACTAATACATTTTAACCTTCACCGTGCTATACTCTAACCAGCAAGCTCTCTCTTCTGAACCACTTCTATTGCCATGTTCGCTATGTCTTCTGCCATATTGTCTCTGGTACGTCAGAAAACTCACTGGTTCATAGTCACGTGTCATTTTATGCTGATTGAGAGGCTCAGAAAGGACGTGTCAAAAGTCAAGATGGTTGCTGATGCCTATTTCACATAAAGTCGTGATTGGCTAGATTTGTCAATCACATGGGTAATATTCTTTCCAGGAAAAGTCACAATTGGTCAGATTTGCTGATCATGTGAGCAAAATTCCTGCAAATTACAACATCAGTTGATTGCTGAATATTGTCACTACACAGGCAATGTTATTCATTTTCAGTCTTCCATCACTCCCCTTTCTACAGTCACCTATCTCTGCAGTCTTCCATCGCATTCTTGTTCTTTCCAACGTCCCACCTTCTCATATTGTTCTTTCTTTCTCTTAGATGCATCTCCTCAATTACTTGTGAAAACGTACACTCCCAAATCTATTGTGTATTCTCTAAACCTACATTCACCCTGCTCTCCCCACTTCTGTAATGTTCCCATTCCAAATTTACATTTCTTGTGTCCATGGCCCCATCACCAACACCCAACACAAGCAACAGTTTACACTGGAAAGTGGTTGGTTAAATGAGCAAAAAAATGTAAGGTTCTGAACTGTCTCCTGATCTGCCTCACCAAGAACTATTTAAACTCTCTAATGTTTGTGCAGAAGAGATAGCACCCAGTGGCTGATATTAAGAAGAGATCCCAGCCAAAGAAACCAACCCAAATGACACATACAAGCATCAGTCTTTGAGAGCTACAGCTCACAATGAGAGAATGCTTGGACCATGAAGACCCATTAGAAGTGGATGTATGATGATGTGTGTGTGTACACATAAAAAAAGAGCTAATGATGCAAATAAACGAATAAAACCACTTAGGCTAGATATATAAAATATACATATTAAGCATGGATCTCACTTGTTGACTCTCTCTCTCTATATATGTGTGTATGTGCATGTATTTATATGTGTGTATGAGGGATGCTGAAAAGTTCCTGACTTTAAGGGTATCACGAAAGACTTGGTTGGAGGCCCAACCTTCTGAGTTCTTTTACAGGGTTTAGAAAAACTGAAAGATTGCTGCAATAAGTATATGAATCTTAGATGGGAGTATGTTGAGTAAAATCATAATTAACTGATCCTCCTGTATTTTCTTTTACCCAAAGCCAGGAGCTTTTCAATTCACTCAGCCAAAAATTTGCAAATGACATGTTGTACTGCTTGGCATTCACGTCCCAAGCTCCAATACGAACATTTCAGAGTGTTTGGTGTCAATCTGAGGACATGTACCGAGAGCGATAAAAATCAAACAGCCAGTCAACATCAGTGTTTGGCGTGATCACTATTTATCTTCCCACATGGCCTCAGACTCAACACGGAGACCTACATCAAGTACCTGGAGGAGGTAGTGCTGCCCTGGGTCAAGAGAGTGGCTGCTGAAAGACCCTATGTGTGGCAAAAGGACTCTGCACCATGCCACACAAGCAGGAGAACCCAGTCATGGCTGTCAGAAAATTTCTGTGACCATGTCACCCTAACGTCTGGCCACCTAACTCCCCAAACTGCAACCCCTTTGATTATTATGTGTGGGGCGCAGTTGAGCAAGAGACCAACAAAACTCCTTTGCAACACCAAAGATGAATTGAAGGCAAGGATTATGGCAGCATCATTGAATAAATTTACTGTTTAGTATTTCAAGATATTTTTATGTGATTTTGGTAAATATATCTGTTAAAATGAGATGTCAGTGTTACTTTCATTTTTGTGCAATTTAGACGACAGTTTATTCACTGCACCCTGTATATATATGCATGGGCGTTCAGAAATGATTGATATGTGCAACACAGTCTTGAATTCTGTGCCTGATAACTAGAAGAACTAGAAAATTTTTTGTTTTAATTAAAAAGAAATAAACATAAAAGAAAACAGTTATATTGCACAATGCTCATATACTAGCTTAGTTACAGAACCATACATTCCTTCTCAAAAGCTGCCAAAAAAAAAGCTCATCGCACACACACAACCCTCAAACTAATGCTGATTAGAAATTTCAAATGCAAGCTGAAAAGAATTTGACATACCTGTATCTATGTACAAATACACCCTTGAATATATAAGTCAGCATGTTTCTTATCTCTTCTTGGTTTTCTTCAAGCTGGAAAATTAATTTCAACATGAAAATATTTACAGTTCTATATTTAAGATATGTGGAATTATGCACATTATTTATATTTGACGGATATTTGTCCTCATCTTGTTTGTTAACACAACGTTTTGGCTTAACCACTACGCCATATGCCCACGGGCATAGTGGTTAAGAGCGCGTGCTACTAACCCCAAGATTCCGAGTTTAATTCCAAACAGTGACCTTAATAATAATAATAATAACATCAAAAAATACCTTAGGAATGAGAACCCAGGTTCAAAATTTTCCCAAGACACCTGATGAAAGCTGGAGGGTATAGCAGCCAAAACATGTTAACAACAAACAAGATTAGGACAAATATCTGTCAAATGTAGATAATGTAAATAATATATGAAAATATTTATATTTTACTCATGGAGTCATTTTAAATGCATTATTAATATTCATAATACTGCTTTGAAGCAAATCCCAGCATTCCAAAGTTGGTCTGGATGCTCTTTTTATATCTTCAGAAAATCCACACAAGACATACAATTGAGTAGTTGTAAACTATGAACTTCATAGTAACTAATATTAAAATTGGATGCATTCTTATCTGTGTAATTTCCTAGTTATTCCACACACTGCTTGGTTGTTCATTAATACTTAAACTTAAAAAAAGCAAACCACTTAGTTGACTTATGTTGTATAAAGCCTCAAGTATTTGATTTTACATATATCAATGGATAGTTAAATTAAAGTGAAATAATCTTGCTTAGCAAATTAGCTGTGGATGTTACATTTTTATTTTTTATGTGTTTCAGACCAAAGGTTGTGGCCGTCCTGGGGCATCACCATTTTTCTTCTTTTTAATTTTTCTTTTAGGTTTAAGCCCCCCAGCATTTAAACCAGCCATATCTATCCCAAATATGCCACCTGTTTTACATTCAAACCAGCCAGATCTAACTTTCAACGTCATTCTTTTTTAAAATACACAACCACATCATTGAAATTTCAAAGCTACAAGATAATACATGATTAATTAAAAACAATAAGAATGAAACAGCATTACAATTGACAGAATAATCTGAATGCTAAAGGGTTTAAATGTTTATCAGTATTATGAGAATAGACAGATACATACATCAGCAGACAGGACAGCAGATATTCAAATATGCTGATTTACACTGTGGAATTTCCATAGCTCTCTGTATCAAAAGCTTTTATAATCAATGAAACTTAGTACAGGTCTGGTTGTACATCCATTGTCCTGTCAATGATGTTTCATAGGATGTACACAGCATTAACTGTTCTGTTACTCTCAAACCATTACTTTTTCTATTAGTGAGTACTCAATTCAGTTGAGTCCTTTCATATTACACCCTTATGTATTTCAATTAATATGTTAACCGTTACAGCCTGTAACTGAAACTTACCGATGACACCATATATTTTTGGTCACACTGCATACTCTTTAATTACAAATAAATTTAATATTTTTGCATTTTTACAATATTTCATAATTTTAATATTTAGCACTCATGTTATTTAAATATCCTCAAAACCATGTCAAAGATAAAGACTGAAAATGTACCACCAGTGGTGTATATGGTAGTTACGTGAAGTTTGCAAAGAACCACTGATGGTACATGTAGCAGTTAATGTGTTAAATACTGTAGATTTTGTAAAATAACTTCTTCTTTATTGGTGTATGAGTGTGGTGTTTGGAATACTAAAATTTGAAGAAAAAAACTGTAGCTGAAGTTTAGTCATAAAATTATATTAATTACAAGTCTGTTTTATTATTTATTTGTTTCAGTCATTAGACTGTGGCCATGCTGGGGCACCACCTTCAAAAATTTTTATCGAAATGGATCAACCCTAGTACTTATTCTATCAGTCTCTTTTGCTGAATTTCTAAATTACTGGGACATAAACGCACCAACACCAGTTGTCAAGCAGTAGTGGGGGACAAACACACACACACACATATATACATATGTATATATGACAGGCATCTTTCAATTCCCGTCAACCAAATCCCTTCACAAGCATTGATTGGCTTGAGGTTATAGCAGAAGACACTTGCCCAAGGAGCTATGCAGTAAAATTGAACTCAGAACTACGTCGTTGGGAAGCAAGCTTCTTACCACTTATTTTTTTGTTTAGATATTACAATATAGAGATTTTAGCTAGTTTACAACAGGAATATATAATAGAATTAGAGTGTAGTATAAGTGTGTACTTTACTAAAAAAAAGCATGTGAAGTTGCGTAAAAAAAAAAAGCATGTGCACTACCAAAGTAAAATACCATTAAATTGAAGAAAACCGCAATGAAATAATTTCAGTTTGCATACATAATAAGGATGAAAACATTCACTAATAAAAGATACAATTCTCAAATGCAGGATAATGCTAATAATATAGCCGGAACAGAATAAACTATCCATATTTTGGAGAAAAATCTCCTTGTCTATGTCTTTCAATACATCTCAATACTTCTAAAGCAAACTTTGTTGACTTTCAATGTAAGCTGAATTTAATTCATTAATAAAGTAATTTGTCACTCATTCTACAAATAAAATTTCAGGGACATAAAATTTAAAATTAAAATGTTGGATATTGGACAATAAAAGTATTTCATAAAAATAAATTATCTCAATTTTTAAAATAGGCACACCATATCCCTGTGTGTTATAAGAGGTTATAAAAGGGTTGGCATTAGGAAGGATACCCAGCTGTGAAATTAAGTCCTCAAAAAGCCTTATCCTATCTCTACCAGCTTCTGTGCAATGACAACCAGAAAATTAATTCAATTAACTTTCCAGTGATTGCTTTGCTTTTTTTGTGTTTGTTTTTTATATGTTGGCATTTTCAGCATAGATTTTTAGCTTGGCTTCTGTCTTTATGTTCTTGCTTGATGGGGCTGGGGTCATTCCAAGTTAGTGGCCACAGAGGTGTTATCATGCATAGAGCTGACTGGGTCCACCAGTGCTCTCCATCGCCGGTGGTCTAGTGTCAACCCCTTTTCATCCTCCAAGGTGGCATCAAGTCTATGGAGATTTTTCCCAATCCTGTCAAGCCCACAGCAGCTGCAGGCTGGAATACTTTTGCATATCGATTTTCTTCTACTTACAGAGGAGCCTGAATTCAGAATTTCTGCTGATAGCTTTCTTCATCCTCCCTATAGTTTTATATCTATCTAAATATATTTTCCCCTTCATGAACTCCATTCCATTCTCTACCATTCCATTTATATCCACATCCTTGTACCTTGAGAGTATGCCCTGGCACATTTCATTCTCTCAAACTGGAATAACCATGTATCTCCTCTACAGCAAGACACCTGTTTCTGTCTTTCTATAATGGTTTAACTCACATCACCTGGCACAAAACCACCATCTTCAACACCACACTCTCTCTCAGTTAAGGGATCTTTATCTTACAAGTTATGTGATGAGCTCACCAATGCTGGTGCCACATAAAAAGCACCCAGTCCACTCTATAAAGTAGTTGACATTAGGAGGGGCATCCAGCTGTAAAAACCATGTCAAAGCAAACAATGGAGCTTGGCGCAGTTCCCAGGCTTACCAGTTCCTGTCAAACAGTTCAACCCTTGCCAGCATGGAAGATGGACTTTAAATGATGATGATGATGATGATATATATATATATATACACACACACACATACATACATACATACAAACAGACAGACATCATGAATAGCCATCCTCAACAGCTTAGCAACACTGCAGCCCTCAGAATATCTTCTCTGCCCGTGTATTCTCTTAAAGAAATTATAAGTTGGACCAACACCAACAGCTTCTTTAACCTTAGAGGGAGGTCCTGTAGAGCTATTAGCACAGCTCTGAAGTGTGAAAAAAAAACAAAAACCGATATTAACACATATTAAAATCCACTCAAATCTCTCACCTTTTCCCCTCTGCAAATTCTAATAAACACAAAAATTTACAACTAAACAGCTGTAGCATGATCAATCTCCATATCAGGCCCAACTCTGTGCTTAGTGATACATAAAAATCAGAGCTAATCCCTTTCAATGTTTAAGAAGCTGGACAGTAAATAGATGGTAACCTGTCTTACTTTACACATTACAACTAAATTACTCAGTTAAAAAATTAACATGTTACAGCATAATCTTGGGCCCAGTGAAAACAAGTTACACATTTGACTGGAAGCAATCTCTCAAACATGGGTCTGCCAGAATGAACTGAAATATTGCTGTGGAAGGATTCCGACCACCCCTCAAGTGACTAAAGGTAGACTGTCTCATTGTTATAAATTAAAGAACTGTGAGCAATTGACAGTTCGGGTTTGTAAACAGTTCACTGTGAGCCGTGACTGAGAGCATTGAGTCTTGTGTAATATTTATAGTAGTGCATTATGTAGATACTTTCTTTCCCCACTGCTTCATTATATTATATATCCAATACAAGGATATAAAAGTGGCAACAAGTTGTTTGAAGCTTGTGTTAGACGTTTAAAATTTTTTTTTCTCGATAGGAAACCAAAGAAAAAAATCATTTAACACAGAGAACTTATTGGCCTCCATGGTGCAGTTGCAACAACAACAACAACAAAACCAACAGTTGTTGGAATTAATGTTGAAGAAGTCTGAAAATACTTCAGGTTTGTACTCACCAGACAGCGTAGCAAACTCAATTGAAGAATTCAGCTATACTCCAGAAGAAGGGATTACCTTCTGTGCATATTTTTATAGATACAAAGAAATCTTCAAAGAAGAGTGTAAAAGTTTTGTTTTTCTATTTTGTCTATATGTATTAACCTGCAAAACTTTAACTGTGGAAGACAATGTGACTCCACTGTCACCATTGAGGACAGTTAAAGGTGAAGAAGTTAAATTTGTTACTGTACGATGGACTAAAACTACAGCTTTCAATACTGGGAAAGTGTAGGGAACGCCATCGAAAAGAGTGTAAAAGTTGGTCTGACAAGAAAAATGTATGACTACTTTCAAGACAGAAATCCCCATGGAAATATTGTATGACATTTTTGAGGTACCAACACCCAAACAATTTGAAACTACGCGTTCTAGCACCAGAAAACAGAAAAGAATGGAAACACTGGAATTTAACTCTAAGCGTAAGAGACATTAAAACTCTGAGCAGAGTTCAATTCTCAAAAGGGGAGAAGTGAGGGGAAACTAATTCTAAAAAGGGGAAATGTTGTGAAAGGATTCTGACCACCCATCGTGACTGAAGGTGGACTGTCTCATTGTTATAAATTAAAGGACTGTGAGCAATTGACAGTTCAGATTGGTAAGCAGTTCACTGTGAGCCATGATTGAGAGTGTAGAGTCTTGTGTAATATTTTGTTGTGTAAATACTTTCTTTTCCTCCTGCTTTGTTATATTACATATCGAATACATGGATATAAAAGTTATTTAACAGCAAGCCTCAGTGCAGGTCTTATCATTGGTATACATAAATACAAGTGATAAATTGGCAGAGTTTACCCATAGAAAATTGTAACAGGAACTGTGTATAAATTTAGAGGTATAAACTCATTAACAGCCATTAATACTGAAGTTTTCATTATACATAGCAAATGTAAATTGAATGCTGAGGTGCTGAGGTGGTGAGGCAAGACCTTCGTACATTGGGCCTCACCGAGGCGATGACTACGGACCGAGACCTTTGGAAATGGGCTGTGCGTGAGAAGACCCGGCAAGCCAAGTAAGATCGTTGCCAGTGCCCCTGGACTGGTTCTTGTGCGGGTGGCACATGAGATGCACCATTTTGAGCGTGGCCGTTGCCAGTACCGCCTGACTGGCTCCTGTAGGATTTTCGAGCGAGATCGTTGCCAGTGCCCCTGGACTGGCTTGTGCGGGTGGCACATAAAAGACACCATTTCGAGCGTGGCCGTTTTCGTGCGGGTGACACGTAAAAGCACCCACTACACTCTCTGAGTGGTTGGCGTTAGGAAGGGCATCCAGCTGTAGAAACTCTGCCAAATCAGACTGGAGCCTGGTGTTGCCATCCGGTTTCACCAGTCCTCAGTCAAATCGTCCAACCCATGCTAGCATGGAAAGCGGACGTTAAACGATGATGATGATGATGATGATGAATGCATTATTTTCAGGTGACAGAGGTGAAAGAGAAATTTTCAAAAGGTTTCATTTTGTAAGTTTAGGAAAGCTGAAAATACCTCTTGTCGTTTGGTCATTAACAGGTCAAGTCTTTCAGTAGCTCGCTTGTTCTGATTTTTTTGTCTTTCAGATTCATACTGACGTTGTGTGTTGTCAAGATTAATGCTGAGATTTAAAGCAACATCTACCAACGCTGTCATTAATTTCATGGCTGTAAAAAGAATATGGTTTTGGTTTGAAGTTAAAAACAAATGGAATCTTTTTACAATTTTAATTCTTCAGTAGTTCATTCAGTCAGCTTAATGTATTATTAATGCTTCATGAACATGAGTAGAAATGGAATTCTTAAAAATGTGAATTTTGTGGTATATAAGTGTGGTTTATGAGTACATTTGGAGTGAGTAAAAATTGACACAGTCATCATACAAGAGCTATTTTAACCATCCAAAATTAGACAAAACTATTAACTTTAAAAAATTTTTTTTTAGGTGTTAAAAAAATATGACAAATTTAACACATTTTATATGCTTTTTTATAACTATAATGGCTCTTCTAACAAATTTAAAATGTAAAATAACCCAAACCTGAAGAAAGTACATAATAGGTGATTTTATTGCAAAAGGCAGTAGAAAAAACACCAACAATATAACAGGCCAATGAAGATGGCGTGAAAGAAATAAACAAGCTGACTAATCAGTTTTGTCAAAGAAACAATTCAGTCATCAACAATACTCTATTCTAGTATCTTCAGAAAAATTATATATAAATAGGTATCACTATGAATTTTTGAAAATATTTAAATCTAACTCCTACCGTGTTTTTTCTTGGAGAGCATCTAAAATTTTGATACCTTATTTGTGAAATTTGGATGAATATTTTAGGAAATATGACAATCTGAATGGTCAACGAATTGGTCAAAATATTGCCTAATTGGTCTAAATGAATGAATAGCTATATCTGTGGTGTATATCTTTGAACCTGAGGTAATAACCATCTGCAAATTATACAAATTAATAGTGTCCTACTGTTATTTCAAAGAAACCTCTCTTTCCATCAGGTGTCATAATATTTGCTTTTGTGTCTTCATAAAGCTTTGCTATTTGCATTGAAAAGATTTGGAAGTACGTTATAAGCTTTCAGGATTTTGAGCACCTTGCCTGTGGGTGGAATCAAAAGCCTTCTTGAAATCAACATACAGGACAACAGCTTTTCTATTGTATGCTCTGACCTCTTCAATTAACCTCCTCAGAGTCAGAATGTGCATTGCTGTGGTTCTACCAGGTCAAAATCCATTCTGATTTTATTGTAAATGTTTAGTGATGATTGGTTGTAATCAGTTATTGCAATGCCTCTATAGCTCTTGGTATTGCTGGTATCTGATTTGGATAATTGTTCTTGTTCAGTTTGTTTGCAAAGTATAGCACAATTTCATCAAAATTGCATCTTTTCAATGTCATAGCCAAATTTGTGGCATTGTAAGTTGGAAATCATCATCATTATTTCAAGAGCTAAAACTAAGAAAAACATATATGGTAGGTATAAAGTGTGAAGAATTTTCAATAACTTCATGAGTAGAGCCAATAGCTTTATAATACAGCAAAGAAATTCATTTTACTTTACCTGCTAGTGTACTTGTATGTCTGAAAGCTCGCACTTGAGAATCAGTAAGACCAGTTAACAGGGAAATAACATTATCCATCATATATTGATCATATATGATGCTGTACTGACACTGACGAACTAACGTCTGAACGAATTCACAATAGTTTGTTTTAAACTTTTTCCACTGTGGTCCCGTCATAATCAACGGGTAATCTCCACTTTCCTGCAATAAAAAATTTTCTCAATTTAAAATCATGACATACACATATTAAACATGATGTAGCAGGAAAAAAATGGCTGTTGTAGTCTGATACTACATAGTAGCAATTAGCAAATAAATTATTAAAACTTCCACCTTCACACTTGTTTAGTAAAATTGTCTTTGCTGTCACTATCGCCTCTTTTAGTTTCTTCAGAATCACTGCTTTTGGTTTCAGATACAGAAATATCCCATTCATTCTCATACACCACATGCTTTTGTACCTCATTCATTCTTTTTCTCAATATCTCCATATTTTCCATTGAAAAACCTTTAAATTTAGAATCACTGCTTAATAGCATGAAACTCCTATCCATTTTCAAAGTTAAAAAAAAAATCGATGCCAAAAATATGTGGAAAAAAATCCCCCAAAATTCACTGAGTTCAGATGTCATGTCAAGCAATGTCAAATACTATAACTCAACTATTTACAAAGTGAAATCACGTATTTTCATAAATGTACTAATGAGATTTGTGTTTAAATTCACATTTAAATAACAATGTGTACTCTCGGCCGGCCACAGCCGGGTTGGTCTTATGAACCAAAAAATTTTTTGGCTGGCTATGGCCAGGTTAATATCGAAAGGGTTAATGAGTCTTCTCTGCAAAACAATTATGGTACCAACATAAACTCAAGGAAGCAGGAGAAAATGAACAACTGAATGATCTCCGTTATGGGGAGCTCTGTGCAACACATAACTTTTTAACCTCTTTAGTTAAAACCACGATGGTCTGGAGTGTGGCCGACTGATCTGAATCCTGCTGCTGAGGTAAAACTGCTACTGTAGCTGGGGAAGAAGAAGAAACAGTAGCAATCTTGTCAATGAGTCTGTCGCCAGTATATTCCAAAATCCTGTCCACTGAGGAAGCTAGAATTGGAGGCAGAATAGCCTGCACGTTTGACGGTAAACATAAAAAGAAAAGTTGCTTAATCAAAAAACTATCCTGAGAAACTGGGATGGCATCCTATCACCTAAATGCTCGTCACTGACCAGTGTATTGAAGCGTTTCTCAACTGGGAGCAATGTTCTATGAAGAACTTTATTTTCAATACTGATATAAGATGCATCTGCCAATGGGTCGGTGATTAAATCCTTTAGTTGTGTGGCGAAAGCAGAAGGAATAGCACTTAATAAGATGTGAAGTTATCGTCATTCTCAATTGGTGTTTTTTGCTGCGAAATATGATTGGACCTGGGCAAACCAGACTTGAACATCGCCACAAGATACCTGCTATGTTTTTCCTGTTTTTATAACCCATTTGGAAACTTGGTTGATTAGACCACCCTAGCAATGCCCACGATATATCAGCTGAAGTCTTATTCGCTGTTTATAACTAATTTGGAAACCATGGCAAAGTAGACAGCTCTATCTGTACTTTTAATATTCCTGCTGAAATGCTATTAGTTCCTATTAGCAGCTTTTGTCAATTCTGAGAGCCCCAGTGTCCTTATTATAATTTGGCTATGCTTCTTTAACAGTGTTCTTCTTCAACACTATGCAACCTTTTCTGGTGTTAATCTGTATTCATCCTACAGCCTGTGAAATACTCAAGTCAAATTATATAATATGTTATGCCAGATTAAATCATGTCTCACTACACATACATCCTTCAACAAATGTTTGACGTTTGTTAACATTCACAACTGGAAAATATTTCTGCATACACACTTTGTTCAGTGCTTGTAAAAACTGTACAAATAAATTGTTACGTGTGAAAAACGAATTATACCTTCTGAACTTCTTGAAACATGGAACTCTTTTTCTTCAGTGATATACCTCACTAAAAGTTGGTGACTTTACTTACAGCATTTGACTTATGTTACAGATGTTTCAAGTATATGTCTGTAATTTTATCTAGTTCTGAGACTTGAGGTTTATTTTAATTTTCCTACTACATTTTGGGTGTTTGATAGAAGGAAGGTGCATATTTTTTGTTTTATCTTTCTTTTTTTTCTAGTGTACAAACAACAAATTAGCTTCTTTATAGACTAACTAGACTAGACCTAACTATGCCCCAATCTATATATAACAAACAGCAAGACAGCACTAACATCATAACAAGTTGTGTGCAGACTACTTACACAAAAAAAAAAAACATGTGAGAAGTGCAGTTTGTTGCCTTAGAAACCTTTCAGCTCCACAGACTGTGAAAACCAACTACAAACATTATGATACATAAGAGTACAATTATAACATTCTGAAACCACCTCCAGTTCAGATGAAGAATGCATAAAGAACACGCAACACCAAAAATAAATAAAAAGGAACAGCAACTGCTCCATTCTTGAATTCATTTTGCCCACTTCCACTGTAACCAACTGCCAAACTTGCAGAACCATGAAGGGTTTGATGAGTTATTTGAAGCAGGTTTTTACAGCACAATATGATGTCACAATCCCTTACCAGTTTTTCAAGAGAGAGACTTTTTATTCCAGAGGTTTTGAAAGCACAGAACAACTGGTCATAATGTGAATAACAGGAGTAAAATAATGCAGCTGATGACTTAATTCTATATAAGAAATTATTCCTAGTTTTTTTTTACTATAATAATTGTACAGCTATGAACAGAAACAGAAGGTATAAGTAAAAAAAACTGATGTATTGCAATTGAAACAATATGACTGGAAGAGCATATATGGTTGTTATGTAGTAAACAAAACTGAATGAAACTCAATTAGACTGAATCACTCAAATCTGTTCACTCCATGATAATGTGCAAATCTGTACAATACAGTGACAAAATAAACTGATGACACACTATCTTAACTTTGCTCTTCTAAATTAACTTTTGGGTTATAACTAGTGCCTTGATTATGATCTTTCTATGTGTAGACATTCAACCACTGAATTATGACATCTATTCATCAACAAGCCTTACTTACTTACATTACAACACAGTCATTTATATCATCATCATCATCAAATTTCTAGTTAGGTTTTTTTATGATTTGGACTGATAAAACACATTTTTAAGTTAACTTTAGAAAAAAGTTGGATGTCACCAT
>NC_142946.1:26096703-26164203 GCF_046866305.1 Octopus bimaculoides
GAATAAAAGAGAAATGTACCGGATAGCGAGACATAGAAATAACAGTAAACTTTCAAACGACATTATATGTCTGAGACAAAAAAGTGTCTTTCTATATGGTAGCAAGACATGCTAGAAATAACGACAAACTCATCCTCGAACCAAATTCTTCTGTTACTTAGATACAATACTCGAGCTTTGCTCCGAGCACAGCTAGTGCAGGCGATGTTTGTGTGTGTGTGTGTGTGTGTGTGTATATATATATATATATAGATAGATATTTACATACATACATGTGTGTGCATCTCTCTCTATATATATATAATTTCATGTTTTGGAGTTATGATGTAAAATTACAGATAACAAACTACTGATGAAAAGACTTCAGGCTTAGAGTCAAATACAAAATTCCAGTCAACTCAATGTATATTGAATATATACCCTTACAATCACTGTTGTTGGTAACTTCGACAATCTCTCGGGCTTTTTTCGGTCTTTTAAAGATTTCTTTGGATTCCAGTTATCAACAACAGCGATTCCGATTTAAAAAAAAAGTTTTCAAAATTCTTAATTTTCCTACACTCTCCAACATTTTTGTTTTTACTTTTTTTTTTACTCCGAAAATTTCCTTTTGAGAATTTCATCTTAAAAAAATACGGAGATTACGATTCTGAAAAATTTGACAATTCAAAATTTTAATGTTGATTGCTTTTAATATTTCACTTTTAATTTGTGAACCTAGAATGCCATATATATATATATACGTGTGTTTGTGTCTATCCGCTACACAACAACTATCGTTGATGTATTTGTCCACAAAAATCAAAAACATCAAAATAAAAGCGTGTTGGGTATGTATCGAAATACTAGGGTGTTTATTTGGTCTGTGTAGCACGCGATGTTGGTGTATATTTGTATGTGCAAGACAGGAAGCCGTTTCTTATGGCTATTATATTATACATATATTATTATAGCTATGCCAATTAGTAGACCCCAAACTATTTTAAATAATTCAGCCGCTTATTAGAATCAAATTATATCCTATGAGCTACTTATCGAAAAAGTTTTGTTCTGAAGTGATCACAAGCTACATACACATATATGTTTGCATTCTTTCGGGGGAAATCGCATGTCTTTGATCAGTCAGCTGTTTTATCTACTTGCCAATATCAGTAAAAAAATTATTTCTTGAAAGAATACCGACGGAATTATATTATGCACCGATTTCTAATATACACTCTACAACATGTATTGAGTACGCTTTCGTATGTAAACAAAAACGTCCACTTTCATACAGACAGAAGTAATGATGACTACGGCAGATTGATAATCTCCATTTTCTTGTCACAAATGCTCCAGCAGCACCTGTGATGAAATACACTGAGATATCTATTAAAGTTGTGCTTTCAAATGCTAATTAAAAAGTGGGTCGCTAGAAAATGTTACAAATTTAGTGCTACTGACCTAGTTTAGTGATCTTAAGTCTCTCTCTCTTTTCTTTTTTTTTATTTTATTTTTGATAATTTTTCGGAATGTAGTTAAATAAAACAGCAATTGAAATCACTGGATTAACATCTATCTTTTGGGTATAATCGCCGGGGATATAGATGAAGATTATTTATTTTCTTAGCTGGAAGAAATTATCTAAGCAACCATTTTCTATTCGCTAATCAGACAATACACAAGATATTCTTAGAAAAACTATTAATAATAATAATAACCATAATAATATAATTCTACATTGAGCTGGATCACAAATGTGTAAATTATACGCTTGAAAAAAATTGTGAAAATCTAACCTAAAAATATAGAAAGTTACATTATGTTCGTATATATTTTCTATAGTTTTTTAAATTCATAACTTATAATTAATAGGTATGTGTTTATAATTTATGTGTACGAAAAGTCAAAGACCGTGCATTATATGTGGAGAATATCGTGAAAAATGTATCGCACCGGCCTATGTGGATTTTCGATAATGAAGTATCATCAGACTGAGAAAATGAAGAAATAAAGACCTAATTAGGGGAATCTATATAAATGCGAGAAGTTTGAATGCTGGTTTGCTTTCATATATAACGGAACTTTTCAGTGAAAACGATGAAATATATTTGCAAAAAACTACTAATTCAAAGTGTTAAAACTAATTGGATCGCTCGATTAATTAAAGTAAAAAACGATGCGATGCATCTGATTAAAAGAAAAATTATACCATATAATTGAGTTATTTAAAAAGAAATATTTGTCGAAGGCTGTCAATAAGCAAACAAAAATAATAGCCATCTTTCAAGATCACCGAAACAATGACATATTTAAGAATAATAGTAAACTTAAATTTGGAAAAGTAGCTTAGTCTTTGCATAAGTTAATATAGTTTGAACTGGTTTTGAAGAATGTAAATAACTACTTAAAATTAGACAAATTCTTTTGAGAAAGCAAATAATACAAAGCTACACAATAGTTATGGAGGAGTTGTGATTAGTTCTATAAAATAAGCACAAGTGTATAAACATTGACTACATCTCAATGTACACACACACACATATATATGATCACAATTCACTCCTATCCAAAATTTACTTTTTGATTTATGATTAATAACTAAATATTTACGGCCAAATACCGTCTCCAAACTTACATATGTGTGTGTATGGAGACGACACTTGAGATTATGTATATCAGAGATTAAATAATACCCTAAAATAGGAATGTAGCTTCACATGCTCAAGTGAAAATATTCAAAAATCAACATAAAATAAATCAGACTTACCTCATCATGTTTATTAGGGCTTTTCTTCTTAATTTTGGATAAATCATCAAATCCGTACAAAGCCTCTCCACTATGTCGAGTTCTAACCATGTTTTGTTGTCGTCCAGCCTATCTCTCTCTCTCGCTCACCGTCTATTTTATCTTTGATCTGCAAAGCTGATTGTTTTTAAATTCTTTCTTCCTGTAGTTTTAAATTATTTCCACATCAGAATTCCACCATTGTTGGTGAGAGATATTTCCCTCCGCACTACCACAGTAATTTGATGGCGAAACACGAAGGTAGGGAGAGCAGCTGTGGTATAAATCTCCAAGTCAGAGTGGTGGGAGAAAGAGCCAAATTGCCGACTATCAACCGACTCGTACCGCTGTCTGTCCACCTCTGATTAATTAGTAATCTTCTATAATCCACAAGTCTATCAATGCAAAATGAGTGAAAAAAGATATATATCTCTTCCAGATATGGATTAATAGACTCATCAAGATATCTAGATTTTAGAAATTTTGCCTCAACTAGTCGAATAAGATATGCTAAATATTTCCGAATTAACAACACATCGTTTAAGATATCGAAGAAATTGTCCACTATAAACGGAATTTTGCATTTTAGAGCAGGATGTAATAAAGAATTAAGAGATTAGCTGCTTCCTTGTCTATGGGGAATGTGTACAGGCTTCCACTCATATAATATATATAAAGCCGTTGTTCGTTTTCATGGACGATCAGTTTGGTAAGGTATGAAGACAGGCAGATATAAACGAGATTATAATTGAAAAATATATTCAAACACAATAGAACTGCAAAATGATAGTATTAGTTTAGTCACCTGGCATCAGAAATATTGGCGGGAATAGAACCTTTCAAATTGTCTGAGGTGAACACTCACAACCCAAGAGCAAGGTTTGTTGTCGGAGGAGCTCGATTATTTTTTTTTTTTTTTCGAGGGGCCCATTTACAGGCAGAGATCATTAAAATTCACTTGCAGTTGTAATTTATTCTAGTCAATCTTGAATAATTATCTGATTTTCGTTATGAAAGTTTTCGTTGAAGGTAAAAGCAATGAAATGGTAGAAGCATTCTAATGTGCGATATTTCTTTGTTCGTACATTGAACATGCTTTGACAAGGTGGCGGAGATTGCCGCCGATTCACAACCAACGACACCCTTCACTCTCGCACATGCGCACTCGCCGACCGTTTCGGCCTTCCCAAGAGTTGTTGCCTCATTTTCTGTTTCTTGTAATATTAATTATTAAACAATTTTTATTATTATTATTCTTAATTTGTTTAAATTTCTAGCAATGAATGTAATAATTAATTCTCTTAAAATCAATGGCAACACATCAAAACGAAAATATTATAAATACGATTTAGGATTTTAGCCTCTAATTTTCATGAAATTATAACCGGAAAAAAAATTGATCGTGTCAAAAAAAACAATCATTTCCGTGTTTTATCGTCGATTTTAGGTTTGAAACAATGGTTAATATCAGACACAGACAGTTACTCAGACACAATCTGATGTAGTTTACATATGAAATTGGCACTAGATATATAAGCGTGTTTTTAAGTCATTAATTTATCAGTTTGATAACCAAAAATATATTACTATTGTTCCCTTCGACCTTGTTACAACTCGAGTTCAGTACAATAAGATTGAAAGATTATTGATAAACCGATAATTTCTAAGAAGTTATTTCCTCAATATCTGAATATTTTATTTGGATCAATCGATAATATTCCTATAAAGCATCCTAGATGTAATTAAAATTATAATAGAATATATATATATATATATAGCAAGTTTCAAGAAGCGCTCGCCTCGTACGGAAATGTTACGAAATTAAAAATAAACAACTAGCGACATAAAATTATTTCGCGCTTTCTTCTATTGATAGAGCATTGTAAAAAATTATATACTACCGGTAAATCTTAAACAAAAGTATAAATTTGTGATTATGAGTCAAGATAGCTTATGTACAATTATAAATGTTAGAACCCGCTTGCCGCGACGCCTGAGAATAGATTAGCTACTATATTAATGAAGGAACCTAATAACACCACTCATCATTTCTTTAGTTTTCACAGGGGACATCCAAGTTAGTATTCAATCACTAATTCCTTTTCCTTTATTATTACTGCCGATGATTATCCGAGAAACCTGAGTAGCTGCAACTCTCTATGAGTTTATCCATTTTCATCCAATATCTCTAACTCTTTACATAACGTTGTAGCTTTACATTTGCTCTCAGTTCTTCCATGAACTTGAGCAACATAGTTATTTGCTTCCTGTATGAAATATGGGAAAGCTTTCAGAATCACGCTTCAAAGCTTGGACATTTTATTCTAGTTCATGTCTAGCTGTTACTCAATCAGTAAGCTGTTATCATAACTGCGGATTTAATAATGTTACAATACATCAAATATAACCCTCACAGGTAAACAGGTGACATATATAAAAAGACAGTCATCATAGTTACTTGTGTCAACCATTATTTATTATAAATACAATGGGATCTCACATATGTATTAGTTACTTGAAAAATTTTCAACAACTGAAAATATATATGCAAGCCAGTCAAGACTCATACACAGATGTAATAGAAATCCTTACAATGAAATGATTCAGAGGTCCAGTATATATGCATTGAGCATATACCTTGTATAAGGTAAAGAGGGTTCAACTTTGTTACAAATATAGGCAAAGTTACTGATCATGTAGTAAGACTAGCCGCAATCTGTTTACAGTGAGCAGAACTATGGCTCATGAAACACTTGTGCAACTTAAACACAGCAGGAAAGGTTTAATTTTTGACAAATTCTCTTCATACAAAATTTATTTTATCCATCTTGCATAGATGAAAAACTATGTTAAACAGTTCATCAAGTATGATTTGAAACTCTATAATTGATGTCAATATCTTGACTATTAAACTCAATGAAATATTCTTATCAATTAAGGTGTTTTTTTTTTTAAGCCAATTCCTCTAAATATGATTGCAACAGTTGGATATTGGTTTAGACTACTTGTTCACAATCTGTTATCATCCCACTTTTAATAGAAGAAAATTCCCTAACCCTAATATAACAATTCAGAAGGAAAACTTTGCTACTCTGAACTTATAATTATTTTATTGCTTCTATGTCAAACATATTTATTCACTCTACAGCTTTGGTCCATTATACTTTCTGCTTAACCAATTGACTGCATCTTTTAATTAGAGTGTTCCTTAATTTGACAACTATTAAGATATTTCAGCTAATCTTTATGGATATGAAAACAAAACATACCATTGCCAAGCAGCAGAACTCACTATCTGATATGTAGTGCATGAGAAGTCCTATGTGATGTGAGATATCAGTTCATGTTTTATAAGCTTCAAGATAACCATGTAATCATGTGACCAGCTACATTTGTGAGATTATGAAACAAGGCCCCCAAAGTGTCAAGGATTTCCTTGGAGACTGCCATCATGAGCATAGCATATTACTTTTGTAGTTACACCAAAACCATCATCTGAATTGATAGCACTTTTATTGAGTGACCTGTTTCTTTGATGTATTGAGTTGATTATGTGCTGTTTTTCCTGGAAGTATATTGTTTTTCCCTATATGGTGTGTTTCCTTATATTTGGTTTTGTTCACAAATGCTTGGTGCACCCTCTAGTCCAATATTCTTTGTTCATAAACTTCCTGTTTTCCATGTAAGTCAACTAGTCTTTTAAATTCCAGTGCTTAATCACCAATCCGTATATCCTCATCACAATATGGTAAAACATTCAAATAACCTGTTCTATATAAAAATATTCAGTTCAAATTCTAAAAAATATATATTTATCCCCCCCCCCCACACACACACACAGTTAATACAAGCACATATACAAGGATAATACACACACATTTTTTTCTATTACAAAATGTGATAAAATTCTGACTCAAGAAATAATCTTTCAGTAACCTATGTCAGTAGTGCTCCTCTACAGCCCAAATTACCTACCAAGGTCTAAATTTAACTTGGATTTTATACAATCAAGAACTCTTGATGATTTTTGTCTATTCACAAGTGACTAACACCATGTGAAGACTCAACCTCTGTCAATCAGTTCTTCCAAATAAATATTCTGCTTTTGGCAATTTTTATCCCTCATTTACCTTGAATCACTATCTCTACTTGAAAACTAAACTAAATATTACCTTGATATTCTTTCAAATGAAAGAACAATTTGCTTACAAATAACCAACACAAAATCATGGCATAGCATTTCTGAAATTTACAACAGATCCTGGACAATTTAAACCCAAAATTTATTAATATTACAATTATATAAATAGCAACTGGAGCAGGAGTTGATAAAATATTCTTATTCATTCTCTTTTATTTTTTCATTTAAACTTCAAGACCTTTACTAATCAAAAAGGCCTCTTTTGATGGATCTCGACCAAGGAAATTGCGTAGCATTTGATCAGCATCCTGTAATATAAAAACAGAAGTAAGTTATAAGAAGGAATATTGACAATTTAAATCTTAGATTTAATGAATTAGTTTCACAACCTAGTTTTAAACTAGTCATAAATAATTATTAAATTTACAATGAAACAATACACTGCATCCCTCTTTATTAGGCAAATCAACCTTCTCTCAATAAATAAATGTATATTCTTTCAAAAACCAGTTGTTTTTCGACTGACTGTTGGCAACACCTACCTGCACACATTCTGTTAAAATAAATCAAATCTGCGCAGACACCAATAAATGGCAGCCATTTTTGTGATTGGGCAACATCTTCACCATCACAAATTATTAGACAAATAAAAATGTTAATTGTGTCAGAACAAACATTTATTTAATTCAATAGTAAAAGTTTAACAAAAAATTTTTTATAAAGGACTTAATGGTAAACATAATAATATGTTCAAATGAAAATAATCGTGGGATTATGTCATACAGCTCCTAATGTTTGATGCATGATCCTCCAAATGTAATAACCTTCCTTATGTGCTGATCCACTGAATTTGTCGGCATAACTACAGAGTTCTACCCCCCAGATTTTGGAAGTAATAAGCAGAAAAGAGAAGCCGTCATAAGAAAACTTACGTTAAAAATAACATGCACATGATTTTTTTTTCTCAATAGAAGTAAATTCCAAAGTAAATGTTTCTAGTAGAGAAGTAGAAGAGAACAGAAGCAACATATTACTTCATTACAAATCTACGGATGCACATACGCACATAATAGAGAAAAATGAAACAATTATGGACGACTTGCTCCGAAACACCACCGAGTGGGGAACACTTCTCAAAAATAACCTGCAGTTGTTTCCTTCAAAATTCCTACATGCTCGAAATGTACATACATCAAGGTATATTTGTAGAAAATTTCACAAAAAAATATTAATTTTCATGGAAGTTAAGAAGAATTTAAGTGGACTCTGTTGGAATTTCCAAAAATTGTCCCCCACCTACATTCCAAAACACTTTCACTGGAAATTTTTGTATATTCGGGATCTACATAATAAATACAATATGCATAGAAAATTTCATTAAAAAATATTCATTTTTCTGAAAGTTATGACCTTCCAAAGTCTGGGGGGTAGAACTCTAGTTATACCGAATTTGTCAAGGTGATGATATCCTCTTGTGTCATGCTTTGAGCAGTGTCTACAATAGCATCCTAGAGGGCAACTTTACTTGAAAACTTTCGTCCATCTTGGTAAACATGCCTCTTCAGGACACTCCACAGGTTCTCGATCTGGTTTACGTTAGGGAACAAGGTGGCCACTCCATCAAATGACCTCCAGAGAAGCTTATTTGCTACAGGTATTCCTTAGAATTCTTTGCTGCATGAGATGGGGCATTATCTCGCATGAGGACCAACTTTCTCTTGAATGAAAGTTTTTACTTTTTGAACCATGGTTGGAAATTGTCCTTTAAGAAGGTAACATGTTTTTGATATCACCTCAATGCCATATGCAACTTTCTCTGGCCCAACCATCATACACGAACAATGCCAACCCAAAACATGACCCCCCCCGTTGGCATCTCGAACGGTGAGGACGGTTCCTACTGATTGATACCCAACCTTTACTCCAACCATCTGGTCCGTCAAGGGTAGCACAGCATTCGTCATTGGACAGAACTGTTGAAAAATCTACCTTCATGTATTCTTCTGCCCATTTTAGTCTCTTCTGATTATGAACAGCCTTCAGGCGTGGCCTTGTAACAGATTTAACATTCTTGGCTACTTGCTTCAAGAGGCGACACCTGGTAGTTTTCCATACGTCTTCCCTGCCACGTTTGAAAACTTCTTTATTAGTCAGACATAGGTTCTGCACAATGTCCCGTTTCACATGTGACAAAGTACAATTCAAAGTAACTCGCAACTTACCCTTATCTGCCCTCAACCGAACAGAAATAGGAGACTGCACAAATTTCTTCACTGTTCAGTGTTCTCTTCCTAGTATTTTTGATATTTCTATGGTTGTTTTCCATTTTCCAAGCTCTGACATGATGGTAGACTTCTCATTCGAGATAAGATCATATTTCTGACCCATAATGACACTTAAATTGGGCATCTGCCTAAGAATTTGGGACAGCAGAAATGTTGCAGCTACACAATAATGTCTACCATTTGTTTTTATCTGTGCAGATCCGATTTATTGTAACAGAATGTGCACAAATAGGTATTGCCAACAATCAGTGGGAAAACAACTGGTTTTGAGTGAATATGCATTCATTTATTGAAAGAAGGCTGATTTGCCTAATAATGTGGGACGCAGTGTACATTTCAAAATAATGTACTAACAAATGACTGGATAATTTTATTTTGATGTACAATCCTAAGTATCAGAACTGCAAATGTCTCTTCATATATACATGCATTTACATCTCTTAAATAAACATTCTCAGGACATTCAATAATAAAGAAATTAAAAGCAAAAACTCTAGATATATTCTGAAATCCTAGACAGGAACAAAATATTTAATCATCAGCATTTAACATCGCTTTTCATTGCCTGCATCAGTCAGACGGATTTGTTGAGGTAGATTTTCTAAAGCCAAATTGCCTTCCTGACACCAACTATCACCAGGTAGTAATTCCCCATGGCCACACATGCTTTTCATAGAAGACTAAAAATCAATAAAATTACTTGTATAATGGTGATGTTCATTTACAACCATTGCACAATGTCAAGACATTTCCAAACACACATCTATTTTTTATCTTACACACACACCTATTTTTATCTTTTTTTATGACTGCAGCCATACTGGGGCACCACCATGAAGGGTTTAGTTGAAAATCAACCCTGGTACTTATTCTATCAGTCTCTTTTGCCAATCTGCTAGGTTATGAGGATGTAAACAAACCAATACCAGTTGTCAAGGCAACAAACACATACATACACAAAGTGATTCTGAAAAGAGACATGGAAGTGCTACTATGAAAGGTTATTAAACATAGAGAATGACTGGGAAAGTGAGTTTTCCTAACATGAACCCAAAAGAGGGACCAGCTATCCTACTTGACAACTGTATGATAAAGCAATTAAGGATAACCAGAGAAAGCCCCCTGGTCCATCAGGAATTACCACTACTGAAATACTTAAAATATCTGGCAGAGTAGGTTACTGCCTCATCACCCATATAATTAATCAGGTTATACAGGAAGGTGTCATACCCAGTGACTGGTGTAGCAGTATTTGTAGCTGTTACATGAATAAAAGAAATGCTTAAGAAGTAATTACGGAGATATCAAAATGCTGGGTCAGATCATGAAAGTTACAGAGAGAGTTATAGCCCAATAAATTAGGAACAAAATTAGACTAGATGAGATGCATTTTGGTTTTGTAAGATGGCAGCAGAAGTATCTAGCTACAAGTAAACCATTGTACTTGGCATTCATCAACTTGGAAAAGCCTTCAACAGTGTCCTCCACACTATGATGTAGTGGTCTCTCAAGATGCTGACAATAGATAAATGGCTTGTGAAAGCTGCACAAGCCATGTACAGGGGTGCAATCAGTGAGGTGAAAGTTGGCCATGAGTACATCATTGAATTTAAGGTACAGTTAGAAGTGCATTAGTGTTCACTCCCCTCCTATTCACCATTGCCCCCCAGGCCATAACAGAGGAATTTAAGACCAGCTGCCCATGGAAACTATCATGATGATTTCATTCTCATTGCAGAATTTATAGTTGAATTAGAAAAAAAAAATTCCAGGTGTGAAAGCAAAACTTGGAATTAAAGGGCCTTAAAGTTAACTTAGCAAAGACCAAAATTCTAGTAAGGTTGGAAAGCAAACAGGACTTCACTCCCCTCAATATGTAGGAAAGGTGGAGGTAGGAATTCCATATAATGTACCCAGTGCAAATTATGAACACATAAGAGGTATAGCAGAATCACAGGAAAGTTAATGGAGAGAAAGTAGTGTTTGTATGTGGAAGATACACTGGAACAATAAACACTGAGAACTCAAGAGAAACAGGTTTTTTTCAAATATCCTAGAGATAGTATATAATTTCAATTTTCTTCGTACTAATTAGCAGTGTAGAAGGATGTTCTGAAAGTATAGTTGCTAGAATAAAAATAGGATGGAGAATATTCAAAGAACTAGTACTTCTGTCAGCTACAAAAGTCTCTCAGAGTGAAAGGCAGATTATATGATGCTTGTGTATGAACAGCAATGCTACATGGTAGTGAAACATAGGCTATGAATGCAGAGGACAAGTGAAGACTAGAGAAGAAGGAAGCTAGTATGCTCCAGTGGATGTGCAATGTCAGTGTGCATGTACAACAAAGTGTCAAGGAATTGAAAGAAAAATTAGGCATAGAGGAATCAGACATCCAGTACTTACAATTGACCCTCCAGGTGCGAGAATATATTTTCGGTAATCTCTTCCAACTGAAGCATTCATTATTCCTTCTCTAGAAAATCTTGATGCAAACATATCCACACTGAACACTTCGCTCCACTGTGAAAAGAAGTAAAACTCAAATCAAAAGAAAACCTTTGTAATACAGTCACAAGAGTTCTCCAGTGGGACACCTTAGCTCCTTTCCTCTACATTATAGTCTTGGACTATGTACTGTGGCATGCTATGATATCTGAAGTCGGTATAACTCTCTGTCTCTGTCAAAGTTCACATCATCCAGCATCATACCTCACTGGCCTCGACTTCACAGATGACACTGCACTTGTCTCACATACAATCACAAATGCTCAAACTTCCCTCACAAACCTGGTGTCAACTACCATTGAAATTGATCTCTCAATAAACTGCACAAAGACAAAGACCATAATCATTGGTGAAAATGCTGGTGTGGGTGACCTTACAGCAGACAGCAGAGCTTGATGTAGTCTTCTGACTTACTAGCTCCTGTCAAACTGTCTCAGCCTTGCTAGCATGGAAAATGGACATTGATGATAATGACATGTTATATACATTGCTAGAAGCAATGTATATACATTGCAAGAATTATACATTGCAAGAATTAAACTGCACAGGTGGGCAAGGAAGGAGAGGATTCCTACACAAAATTTCTGATAATTATTTTATCAACTTAAAATGCCAGCAGGAATATCTCTGGTTGCATGGCTTGCTACAAATAGCCCCTAACACTCCCTCATGCCACCCCTTGCTGTCATGGAAAGTTAGACTGTATTGTAATCAAAGATTTACAAGCGAGACAGAAAGATCATGACTGCAATACTTTTGATCAAGTGTCACTTCATCTCAGGCTGACCTGGATTAATCAACAATATAGGGTTCAAAGACCACTGATATAAATGTTTTTTTTTTAATATTTAACTGTGTAAAACATATGTAAAAGTTTAATGTCATGTTTAATATGAAAAGAAAACAGTGCTTAATTCTGGCTTCTATCTGTTTCATAAATGAAATCTTTTCCTACATAGGAAAGAAAACATTTGTCTACTACAACTAACTTTTCTTTTGTATCTATTATCCAAGTGAAGTGAGATAAGAAAAAATAAGTATAATCATCTAGAGATATTATGAAATGTGACATGTGCTAATAGTACAGAGCTTTATTTCACTTCAAAGAATAGTATTCACACCTGGATCAACTGTGAATTATACATTAAAAAAGATTTTTTTTTAAATGTACTGGTTTCACACTTACCAAATAACCATAGTACTGAGCATCATAGCCATTGACAATATGACTGAATGTTGCAGAAAAGTTTGTATTAGGAATACAGGGTATATTCAACAGTTCCAAGCTTAAGTCGTCAAAAACTTTCTTAGTATCCACCTGAAGAACAATTTATAAATTCAGTTTTAATCAACAATTAAATAAATATATCACTCTTTCTCCCTACCCCTCACTGGTCACATGTGTCCAGCTACTAATTCTTTTCATTCTTGGCCTCGCCAAGCACACATGAACATTCTTCTTCATCCTGTTTCTTTCCAGTTCGTGCTTCGCAGCATTCAATATACACATACTTTTTCACGTCTGGTCGTATAGCCTTTTTTGTTTGTTTATTTCATTGTTTCATTTTCCTGTCTTGTTTTCCGTCTGCCACTATCCTCCATGGAACAAATTTAATTTGTGTCCGTGGGAGAGCCATTTTAACAATGCGTCCTGCCCTAAATCTTCGAAATGCCAGTGTTATAATGGTGGCAGATGATGAAGGAAATGTTCTCTATGCGGCCTGTGCGCTTTTTGCACCTTGTTTATCATTTTGTCCATGTTTTTTGCAATGTCATGTACACAGATATGCATCTATATGAAGGTATGTACATACATGTACATATATATGCATATACTCATATATTATTTATATATATATAGAGAGAGAGATAGATAGATAGATAGATATAGATATAATCAACTAATTCACCACAATTATATTGAAATTTTGAACTTAAAACTTAAATGATGAACTTTCTCACAGCCTAAAGGCAA
This sequence comes from Octopus bimaculoides, assembly GCF_046866305.1. Classification (NCBI taxonomy): domain Eukaryota; kingdom Metazoa; phylum Mollusca; class Cephalopoda; order Octopoda; family Octopodidae; genus Octopus; species Octopus bimaculoides. Next base: position 26,110,381 of record NC_142946.1, read on the forward strand.
AGTCTTGTGAAAGTGGTCAAAGCTCAGCAGTGCAATGTTGAATTTCCTCTTAAAAAGGAAGCCAGTCTATCAATAACATTGCCAGAAGATTTTGTTGTGTTTGTGATAATTACATAAGTGCAAAATAGTTCAAATCTTCCAGGTATCTGCCATAACTGTGGATCATGGTTCAATAATGTTACTCAAGTGGCACACCATAAATCTGATTCAAGATGGAAGCAGTGAGCTGCTTTATTCATGATGATGATCCTCATCAATGTTGTTTAATGTTCTTTTTGTCTTCTTTTTTTTCAGCAATGCTGGTATAGAGTAATAGTTTAGCAAACAGTAGCTTTCAAAGTTCTATTATGATTATTTTACAGCTCCTACATGGTGGTGATGTACTACACATTAAGCTGCTGTCAGGATAAGCATCACATGCAGTCAATTGTCTTCAATATAGATTCTATACAATGTTGGAAAATGGAACTACTATTTTGAAACATATCTGAAGTTTATTGACTAATAACTATTGATTGAACTGATCACATAATCCCTTTGAATTTTTATCCAAACCTATCTACCAGCAGGTGCTCTTTAATAAAAAAAAACTTTGCCTCTTGCATTTACTCAATATTGTTTCAAGCTGAGGAGTTGGATGAGAAAATGTTTGAATTTTTGTCATTTAAATGTATTTTGTAATTAGCATACATTCAAGATTTCCTTTCTTCACAACTGAACAATTGATGATGCATTGTTGACACTTTCATATGACATGAAGTTATGATTTACATTACTTTGAGACTGAGGGTCATTTTCAACCTACATTTTGTTCATACAACTAGTTCCATGTGTATGAACAAATCTTATTGTTAACTTCAACCTGTATTGAAATTTTAATAATTTCAGTATTGGTTGCAGCTAAAAGATAATGATTTTACATGCAATATCCATGTTTTTATTTGTGATAAATAATTAAAAACTTAGCAGTATGTGGTGATACACTTTTAAGAACTCAAAAATTTTTTTTAGTGATATTGAACATGAAGTCTATGGGACAGTACAGTGTACTAAAAGATTAAGATATTTTTATTAGGGAAATCTTTCACACTAGAGACCAATCATCAGCTATTGCAGTTAATTGTTTTGTAATTTTTCTTATGCAAAATCATCATCTACCTGTTCCAGACATGTTGCTAATAATCTCGTTTAGAAGAAATATTTCACAGCAATTCTGCCATACACTTTTAAATAAACAGGGTTATATCTTTTCTATGCAACATCTTTATTTAGTTTCATTATCGTTTAATGTCTGCCTTCCATGCTGGCATGAGTGGTTTTTTAAAATATAAAATATCAATGATACATCTGAAGGAAAAGAATTCTATTATGCCAATGTTAGCTGATGTTACATATTTTTCCATAAATTTTGGTCTTCTATTTCCCTTGTTTACAATAATTACACAAGTATGCAATAGTAAGCAAATAAGTTCAAATCATCAGACATTTGCTATAATTGTGTACCATGGTTCACCAACATTATCTGTGCAATATACCACAAAACAGCAAATCATTTTATTCATACTTTTCATGTGTATATATGCTAGGACAATACAATGGCTTCTTTCAGTTTCCATCTACCAAATCCACTCACAAGGCTTTGATCAGCCCAAGGCTATAGTAGAATACACTTGCCCAAGGTACCATGCAGTTGGACAGAACATGTGGTTGGGAAGAAAGATTCTTACCACACAGCCATACCTGCACCTATGTATATAAGTTCTTTTAGTCTTTTGTTTCAGTCAGTTGACTGCGGCCATGCTGGGGTACTGCCTTGAAGGCTATTAGTGAAACAAATTGACCCTAGGACTTATTTTTTAAAACCTGGTACTTACTCTATCAATCTCTTTTGCCAAACTGCTAAGTTACAGGGATGTAAACACATCAATACCAATTGTGAAGCAATGGGGGGGGGGGGGGGGAACAAACAGACAAACACACACACAATTTAATATAATAGCAAAGACCAAAGTTTTGATAAGTAGGAAAACAGACAAATCACAGGTACCTTCAAGGAGATAGCCCTGCTTGATATGTATAAAAGGTGTCAGGAAAAACTTCATAAGGTGTACCCAGTGCAAGCTATGGACACAAGAGGTGCAGCAGAATCAATGGACAACTAATGGAAGGCAGATGTACAGGTACATTAAACACCAGGAATGTACAAAAAATAGACTCCCTCATATGCAAGGGGGAGATCCCAAGAAGTAGTACTTAGGTGACCAAGTTAGTGGGGAGGTTGTTCCGAAAGCATAGCTGCTAGAATAAGAATAGGCTGGGCAAAGTTCAGAGGGATACTACCTCTGTTAGTAACAAAGAGCCTCTCCCTCAGAATGAAAGGCAGATTGTATGATGCCTGTGTATGGACACCTATGCTACATGACAGTGAGACATAGGCTGTGACTACTGAGGATATGTGAAGACTTCAAAGAAATGAAGCCAGTATGATTTGCGAGATGGGTAACGTTAGTGTGCATATACAACAGAGTGTATTTTGAGAGAAAAACTGGATATATGTAGCATCAGATGTAGTGGGTAAGAGAAAAGACTGCACTGTTATGGCCATGTACTGAATATGAATAAGGACAGTTGCATCAAAAGGTGCCAATCTCTAATCATAGAGGGAACATGTGGAAGAAGTAGACCCAGGAAGAGGTAGGACAAAGTGCTGAGAAAGGATCTACAAACATTGGGACTTACTGAGGGGATGACAGGGGACCGAGACTCCTGGCAGTTTGCTGTGCTTGAAAAAACATGCTAAGCTAAATAAAAGCCCAGTTGCCTTTGCATCCAGCCTCATCCCTTGCAACCCTTTCCAGCTGAGCATCCCTAATCTTGCAGGCTCGCAAGTGCTGATGCCACATAAAAAGCACCCAGTACACTTTGTAAAGTGGTTGGTGTTAGGAAGGGCATCCAGCCATAGAAATCATGCCAAAACAGACATGGAGCCTGAACAGCTCTTCAGCTGGTCAACTTCTGTCAAACCATCCAACTCATACCAGCATGGAAAATGGATGAAGATGATGATATATTTTATATATATATATACATACATACAACGGGCTTCTTTTCAGTTTCCATCTACTAAATCCATTCACAAGAAGACACTTGCCCAAGGTGTCACACAGTGAGACTGAACCCAGAACCATGTGGTTTGGAAGCAAGCTTCTTACCACACAACCACGCCTGCGCCTATTACAAAAGAGAGCAACTGTTTAGAACACTAAATATAACAGATGTGGTATCTAATCTCCAAAACAAAAGAGGATTGTGGCAGTTAAAATAAAATAGTGGAGACCTAGTGATGAATCAGCTACCACAATTTGAATGTTTTATTTCTCTCATGCGAGTATGGTAAACTGATAACTGAATGTGAAGCAAATAGATCTGTATCAGTAGGTGGACTAGCTATTCTTGATTACTAATTTTAAAAAATGGGAAATTTTACTTTACTCAAGGCAATAGTGATATACATGAAATGGTTACAAGCAAAAAAACTAAACTTATAAATTTCCTCCACAATGCTCATCTGTTAAAACAATTAATAAATAGAGTAAAAAGGTGAAAATATTCTTTAGTAGTTTGTCAACTGTTTCAGAAAGTATTTTCAAGTATTGTAGGTACTGACTTGAGGTTGCGTATGTATAAACTGGTCAAACTGCCCAATCAACATTTGTCTTAAGTTAAAGATACCAGCATTTGCTTTTCTTGACTTCTTCAAATTATGGATCATATCATCAGGTATTGGAGTTCCATCTTGGTAGTGTCTGGACATTAGTCGAAGAGGCTCTTCTTCCCATACCCAGTTTTCCAACATCTGAGAAGGAGCTTCAATGAAATCCCGTTCAGTATTAGTTCCACTGAAATGAAACAAAGCAATGTTTGTTAAATAAATCACAAAAACTCAACATAAATATAAGAATTGTATTTCAAAGAAACATCAGACAGACAATTTAAGATTATGAACCCATGAAAAGATTTCAGCTGTTATGCGATTACAAGCCACCTCTTACTCCATAATCAGAGAATAAATGCAAATTTCAAATCAAAATAGCTTCTTCAGTCACAAGAAAAAATCTAGAAATTTAGATTTTTGGGCCTTTAAATTAGAAATTTAAAGATCCATTTTGATATTACCTAAAAGGATGTATATAAATTCTGAATGATTTCAAAATGAAGAGTTTTTTTTTTTTTAATTAGATACCTTAGAAATGGAATACAATAATCATTATTGGTACAGATATGGTTATGTGGTTAAGAAGTTTACTTTGCAATCAGCTGGTTTCAGGTTCATTCCTACTGTCAGCAAGTGTCATTCCCACTAGAGCAAGTCCCATACTGCACACCAAATAATGCCTTATGAGAGAATTTGAAAGATAAAAATCTATACAGAAGCCTTTATTTGTTTGTGTGTGTGTGTGTGTGGATTTATATGTACATGTGTGTACACATGCATGCATGCTTATCTTTCTACCATTTAACAACCAGTGTTGGTTTATTTACATCCTCATAACTTAGTTCAACAAAAAGAAACCCTTGGAATAAGTACCAGATTTAAAATAAGTTATGGGTTGAATTTGACTGAAACAAGGAATAGAATAAAAGAATTATAATTTTCATAGAAACTAAACTTTCCGTATAAACTGTAGAATTTTAGGCTCACCTAAAATGTATATATTTTGTTTCTGTGCAAATCTGGTGCATCACATGACCAAACTCATGAAAATATGTTTGGACCTGTGAAAAAAAAATTAAAAACTTATTTACAATTAATTAACAATGAAAAATTGTGAAAAATGATATTCTCCCCAAACATGAAAACTAAAAATAACAAAACAAAAAAAATTAAATTCAATGTGCCCCAGCATGGCCACAGCTCATGAGCTGAAACTAGATAAAATGAAAATAAAATGAAAAATGAAACTAAATGTGATACAGTTATATTTTATTTTATAAAAAGAAGTTATATGCCTAAGGATATATTTGAGCAGGAGAATGTAAACAACAGAAAACTAATCTGTCAACCCAAGCAAGATGTAATACATGAGAAATGGGTACAAGTTTAAACTTTACTTCAGCCATTGTATTGTTGTACTCAAGACCCATCCTCCACAGCAGAAGTGTTAAGGCCACATCCCCTGGTGAAGAGGATTGGCCTGCAAGAGACCTGTGCCAGTACTACATAAAAAGCACCAAACACACACTGTAAAGTAGTTGGCATTAAGAGCATCCAGCCATAGAAACCAAGCCAAATCAGATAGAAACCTGGTGCAGCTCTCTGGCTGGCCAGTTCCAGTCAAACCCATGCCAGCATGGAAAACAGACTTTGAAGGATGATGATGAACATCTACTTTATAGATGAATGGTTAGTTACAATGTTAGTTTCCTAGTGAGGTACTAATTGCTCCAACAATATACAAATATCTAAGTTTGAAGATTCCATAAAAGAGAAAAGTGGTAGTAGGTCAGCAGAGAAATAAATTAAAAACAAAATATATTTTTGTTTTAGCTGATATTTTTCATTCTAACAATTGACTTCCTTCTGTACAATACTTGATGTTGCCACTACATTATTTTAAAAGAAGTTGAAGTGGTGCTCCAGCATGGCTGTAGTAGAAAGACTGAAACAGGTAAAAGATAAAAGAATTTGATGTGGTGTGAAAATATTTTTTACCTCTTCATGAGATAAAAGTGAGGGCTTATCTGCAGTTGGTTTCACAATGTTGGCAACCATAGCTGCCACAGATATTCTGCGCTGACCATTCGCATTGTCACAGCCTTGCTATAAGCATAAAAAAAGAAATGAATATGTTGGTATTAAATCATGCTGAAACATTAATAAAAGACAAAAATGATGAAGTGGATAAGTTATTAGATTACCACTTCATGGATTCAAATCATCTACAGGCATTTTTATGGATCTAAAATACTATTATGTTACTTGTCTATGTTCGCTTAGTTTTAAAGAATACTTAGCAGATATTTTAGTAAAGTTAGACTATCACCCTAAGATTGCTGTCTCTTATCAATTTAATACTACAAAAGTCCTATGTATTAAGGGCATCCAGCTGTAGAAACCATACCAAAACAGACAACCGGAGCTTTGTGCAACTCTTCTGGCTAGCCAATTCCTGTCAAACAGTCCAACCCGTACCAGTATTGAAAATGGAGATTTGATGATGATGATGGAAAGTCTAATGACCTAAATAACTAATGCATTAAAAGCTAAGAAAATTTGTGATGATGCTAATTTTGTAACTACTGTCACTTTAGTTGTTCTATAGTAAAACTATGGCAGTGAGACATAGGCTGTGACTACTGAGGATATGTGAAGGCTTGAAAGAGATAAAGCTAGTATGCTTCATTAGATGAGTAATGTCAGTGTGCATGTATGACAGAACGTAAGTCGGGAAAAAAACTGGATATATGAGACCAGATGTAGTGTGCAAGAGAAAAGACTGCACTGGTATGGTCATGTAATGCATATGAATAAAGACAGTTGCATCAAGAGGTGCCGCCTTTAATTGTGGAGGGAACATGTGGGATGAAGTGTTGAGAAAGGATTTTCACATGCTGGGTCTCACAGAGGGGATGATAGGAGAGACTGAGACTCTTGGTGGTTTGCTGTGCTTCAGAAGACATGTCAAACTAAGTAAAATCATGGTTGTCCTTGCATACAGGCATGTCCCCTCCATCCCTCTCCAGCTGAGCATTCCTAATCTTGCAGGCTCATGGATACTGGTTTCACATAAAAAGCACTGGAACCAGTGCCACATAAAAGCACCCAGTACAGTCTGTTAGGTGGTTGGTGTTAGGAAGGGTATTTAGCCATAGAAACCATGCCAAAACAGACATAGAGCCCAAGCAGCTCCTGTCCATCCAATCCAAGCCAGCATGGATGGGGGACATTAAATGATGATGATGATGACAATTAAAAGCTATCCTGAAGTTTTCCTTATGGTAAATTAAAAGAATTACAGACTGTTCTAGCCTTACCTGTAAGCCAAAGCAGGCTGCATGAGTATATTTCCCATCTCGAGGAAATAAATCCAAGTAGAAATAACCCAAAAGTTTATTACTGTCGGTATCTGTCACACTGTACTGAAAACAGAATTATAATTAGGCTTTCATAAAACATTAAAAAGAGTTATGCAACAAGAGCAATGAACACTGAAAATAATTAGGTACAAAATTATACTGAATACACAACTTTGTTGCTACACTCTACTTCGGTGGTTTTTAAGAAGAGAAAGTTCTTCTGAACTATGTAAGGATATTATCACCTTACAAATATGGCTCAAAATGGAGTACAGCATGGATCCAATATTTGAACATTTAAACACTCTGAATTTATCACATTTCAAAGAGCAAAATATAACTAACTTTGATAAGGCTTTTGAGAAGGAAATGCCAAGAAAGCAAATTTCTGAATTTTTCTTAAATTCAGTCAGTTTTGAAGACTACAGCAGTCTATCTGACAATATCATGACTCATCTTTGTGTTATAAAATTTGATATTAAAAGATTCTTTCCTACAAAGGAATGCAGAGCACTAGAAAAATCAAGCCGAATGTTAAAACTATTTGATGCAGCTACCAATGCGCTGTATATTCCCAATGAGGCAAGATTCCAATGTTGCACTGAAACATTGTTTGGTGTGGAAATTAAAATTCTCAGTATCAACTGAAGTGAAAACACTGGTAGCTGAAACTTGGAAATTCTGGTTTGATTTATCTAACTCTCTCAGAAGGGATTCTCAACAATGGCTCAAACGAAAAGCAAAGCAAAAACATCATGAAAGTTGGATGTATTAATTAGATATATAATGTCTTTGCTCTAGCCATAATTAAATAATTTGATAAAATCACAAAAACCCATTCATTAAATCTCAAAACTCTACTTATTCAAATGATATAAGATCAGTTCTTCATGACATTCTAAGAGCCTAATCTGGGATTTTTTTCAAATGGCTAGTTGTTTTAATAAAGGGAAAATGACATCAAATTTAAAGGTTCTTTCTAAATTTCTCAGTAATATTTAGGATTATTACTGTAATAAAAGTAGTAGACCACTGCCCTAATGAATTATTTTCTTACAGTTCATTATTGTAAGGTGGCTTAAAATTGTATTAACAAAGACTATTACAGAGAATGAAAAATTGTATTAACAAAGAAATTACAGAGAATGAAAAAATAAACTAACAGGTACTGGAACTGTCAAATTAAGCAGCACTCACCATTGTGACATCTGGATGCCAGACAGAAGGGTTTTCTATTTTTGCAAACGTTAACCCAAGTAAATCCTGAAATAAAATAATGTTTTAAAAGGATGATTATAATCGTTTACACAGATTCAAATGAAACCAGGTTTTAAGAAGGGGAATTTATGAAATTGTGACATTCATGCATTTCTGAAAGTTATTAGTAATGTAAATGATTTGAAATAGTACAAACTGGAAATCAAACGTGGAATACTGTATCAATTTTATAGGAACTTAACATTACACCATAAAACAAAAACAAAATAGCCATGATTCAAGTTCAAATTCAGTGAAAGTGTTTCATTATGTATTTGGACTGTACACTTAAGTCTTTCTTCACTGTCTCAGTTAAGCTAATAGTCTTCTTCAAAATGCTTTTAAGGGTAGTCCACACTGTGTACTTAATGCTGACCAATCCACTTTTGCAATTTGTCCCTACCCATGTCAAGTCAACAACTTCACTAAATTTAATACAGCACCTGGTTAAATCCTCATGAACTTGTAAAATGTCTCTCAAAAAGCTCCCTGCAACATAAGGCATTGTAGCCTGGTTGGTGGGGTGGGAAAGAGCAGATAGTAGTCTTCTTAATACATGTCCGATCAATCAACATCTTTTTACCTTTTGGCATTTAAACTGGCCATATCTGGCCAAAATATTTTATCTGTTTCATGTTCAAATCAGCCTAATCTGGCTTCTTACACTTACTCTACAGCATCATATTAAAAATAAATAATCACATCTTCAAAATCTCAAAGCTATGAAATAGACCATGATCAACTCAAAACAATGCAAAAAAGTATTACATTTGAAAGAGTAATCTGAATGCTAAGGGGTTAACAGATTTGTTGACAGTGTAGGAGAGAGAATAGTGATGTTGTAGGAGAGAAATGTGTTCGCATGGATGATGGTACGCTTGCATTAAATGAGGATGCAAAGAAAGAGGTCTGGAGATGCCACTACGATAGATTGCTTAATAAAGAGAATGAATGGGAGAAAGAGAGCCTGCCTTATGTCGACCCAATAGAGGGACCAGCTATCCGAGTCGATAGTACCAGGGTAGATAAAGCAATTAAGAGTATGAAGACCGGGAAAGCCCCCGGCCCATCAGGAATCACTGCAGAGATGCTCAAAATATCTGGCAGTGTTGGCTATAGCCTAGTCACCCGTATTACGAACCAGGTGATACACGAAGGAGTCATACCCTATGACTGGTGTAGCAGCATCATAGTCAACTGCTACAAAGGTAAAGGGGACGCTTTAGATACAAATAATTACAGAGGCATCAAGCTGTTAGATCAGGTTATGAAAGTTACAGAGAGGGTCATAGCCCAACTAATTAGGGAGCGAATCAATTTAGATGAGATGCAGTTTGGGTTCGTGCCAGGTAAAAGCACTATTGATGCCTTATTTCTAGTGAGACAGTTGCAAGAGAAATACCTAGCTAAGGATAAACCTCTGTACCTGGCTTTCGTTGACATGGAGAAAGCCTTTGACAGGGTCCCCCGATCCCTTATCTGGTGGTCAATGAGGAAACTTGGGATAGAAGAATGGCTAGTGAGAGCTGTGCGAGCCATGTACAGAGATGCTGCCAGTAAGGTGAGGGTTGGAAATGAGTACAGCAATGAATTCCGGGTAGAGGTAGGGGTCCACCAAGGTTCCGTCCTCAGCCCCCTATTATTTACCATAGTCCTCCAGGCAATCACAGAGGAGTTCAAGACAGGTTACCCCTGGGAGCTCCTCTATGCTGATGACCTTGCCCTAATTGCGGAGTCACTATCAGAACTAGAGGAGAAGTTTCAGGTGTGGAAGCAAGGTCTAGAATTGAAGGGCCTTAGAGTCAACCTAGCTAAAACCAAAATCCTAATAAGTAAGAAGGTAGATAAAACACAAACCCCTTCAGGTAGATGGCCCTGCTCAGTATGTAGAAAAGGAGTAGGTAGTAACTCTATAAGATGTACCCGGTGCAAGCTATGGACACATAAGAGGTGCAGCAACATCAAAGGCAGGTTAACTAGCAAGTTAGTTTTTGTTTGTGGCAGATGTTCAGGTGCAATAAAGACTGCAAACAAACAGGAAACAACTTCTATCTCATTCCAGGGTGAAAAACTAGAGGTAGTCGATAGCTTCCGCTATCTGGGCGACCAAGTTAGTAGTGGGGGTGGGTGCGCTGAAAGTGTAGCTGCTAGAATAAGAATAGCCTGGGCAAAGTTTAGAGAGCTCTTACCCCTGCTGGCGACAAAGGGACTCTCACTCAGAGTAAAAGGCAGACTGTATGACGCATGCGTACGAACAACCATGCTACATGGCAGTGAAACATGGGCTGTAACTGCTGAGGACATACGTAAGCTCGCAAGGAATGAAGCCAGTATGCTCCGTTGGATGTGTAATGTCAATGTGAATACCCGTCAGAGTGTAAGTATCTTGAGAGAAAAGCTGAACATTAGAAGCATCAGTTGTGGCGTGCAAGAGAGACGATTGCGCTGGTATGGACATGTGGTGAGAATGGAGGAGGATAGCTGCGTGAAAAAGTGCCACACCCTAACAGTTGAGGGAACCCGTGGAAGAGGTAGGCCCAGGAAGACCTGGGCTGAGGTGGTGAGGCAAGACCTTCGTACATTGGGCCTCACCGAGGCGATGACTACGGACCGAGACCTTTGGAAATGGGCTGTGCGTGAGAAGACCCGGCAAGCCAAGTAAGATCGTTGCCAGTGCCCCTGGACTGGTTCTTGTGCGGGTGGCACATGAGATGCACCATTTTGAGCGTGGCCGTTGCCAGTACCGCCTGACTGGCTCCTGTAGGATTTTCGAGCGAGATCGTTGCCAGTGCCCCTGGACTGGCTTGTGCGGGTGGCACATAAAAGACACCATTTCGAGCGTGGCCGTTTTCGTGCGGGTGACACGTAAAAGCACCCACTACACTCTCTGAGTGGTTGGCGTTAGGAAGGGCATCCAGCTGTAGAAACTCTGCCAAATCAGACTGGAGCCTGGTGTTGCCATCCGGTTTCACCAGTCCTCAGTCAAATCGTCCAACCCATGCTAGCATGGAAAGCGGACGTTAAACGATGATGATGAAGTATCCCATTATTTGAGAATATTATTTTCAATGTACCGTCATCCAACCCACTTTACTTTATCAGTAGATAGCATAGTGTGATAAGTGGATTCAATTTTTTCTTAAAGCATTATCATCGAAAGAAAGAAATTTTGTTTTAACATAGCATTAGAATCTGAATTTTAGGCCAGGCAAATCAGTGTCATGACCTTTAGAGAACTAGATAATATTGTCATCCAAGCATTTACAATAACTTTTTTGTCAGTAGTATTATACTAATGTTTTTGAAATGCTAAACTATATTTTCAAAGTTCAGATATAAATTGTTAATGACATATACAATAAATTTTGAAAAATGTCATAAATAATAATCTAAAAGTATAACTATTTCCACAAGGAGCTTGATATGTTTTTGTCATAGTACTTCTGAGAGTGTACAATAAGTGGAGGCATAGCAGTGTGGTTAAAAAGTTTTTTTCTCAACCAGTTAGTTTGGGGTTCAGTCCCACTTTGGCACATCTTAAGCAACTGTCTTCCACTTATAGTTCCAGGTGATAGTAGGAGATGTCATCAAATGTCATCATCTGTAGTTGAACTACAAATGGTGATATTTGATGACATTTTCTGTCAACAAATCACCCAATAGTTGTGCTTTTGAATTCCTCTGGAATAAGAATATTCCTTACTTGAAAAATAGGCAAGAGTTGGCAACAGGAAGAACATTTGGCTATAAAATCCTTGTGAGAACTGTACAAGCCATCTACAAGGATGCTGTCAATAAGATGAGAATTAGCCATGTATAGTGATAGGTTTAGTATCCAGATACAAGTTCATCAGGGCTTGGTTTTCAGAGTCCTCCAGGTCATAACAGAGGAGTTTTAGACTGGTTTCCTGTGAGAACTCCTCTATACTGGTGCTAGTTGAATCTGTAGTAGAATTAGAAAAGAAATTCCAGGCATGGAAGCAAAGCCTGGTATCAAAGGGTCTCAAAGTCAACTTAGCAATGACCAAAGTTTTAGTAAGGAAGAAAACAAATTTCTGCTTCCATCACTGAAATGGCCTTGTTCAATGTACAGAAAAGAAGTAGGTAGAAATTCTATACAGTTTACCTAGTGCAAACTATAGACACAAAAGTGATGCAGTTGTATCAAAGACAGTTAACAGAGGGTAGACTTTGTACATAGATGATCAGAAGCAATAAGCACTAAAAGGACTTTTTCAAAAACCCAGGAAGATTCCTAGAGATAGTAAATAGCTTCTGTTACATGGGTGTTCAAATAAGTAGTAGAGAGAGATGTTCTAAAAGTACAGTTGCTAGAATAAGAACAGACAAAGTTCAAATAAGTGTTGCCACTGCTGGCAACAAAAGCTTCCTCTCCCAAAGAAAAAGACAGATTGCATGATGCTTGTGTATGAACTGCAATGCTACATGGTAGTGAGACATGGGCCTTGAATGCAGAGGGCTTGTAAAGCTTAGAAAAAAATGAAACCAGCATGCCCAGTCGGATGTGCAACATAATTGTGCATGAATGACAATGTATAAATGTATTGCATAATGTATGTGCATAAAAGCTGCACTGGTATGGACATGATGTGTATGGACGAGGATAGCTGTATAAAGAAGTGCCGATCACTTAAAGTGGTTGGAACTTGTGGAAGAAGGAAGCCCAAGAAAACATGGAATAGTGAAGGTTGATCTAAGGACTTTGAACCTCATAGAAAAGATGACAAAGGACCAAAATGACTGGAAATATAATACAGTGCTCAAGAAAGCCCATCTAACAATGTGAAACTGATTCTGAAATGTGTGCTCTTGTGTGTGTGTGTGTGTGTGTGTGTGCATGCAGGTACACACACACACACACACACACAACAGTGCCCATCATCCAATTTCCTCCTCAAGCCTCTCAACTTCCCATCATCTGTCTATCACTGATCCATTCATTGCCTTTATAGCCTCAATAGTCTGATGCTGAAATTAAATGAGAGCAGCACTGCATATTTCATCATCTTTTTCCGTGATACCAGTGATCTTTCTCACTTCCTGGAGCCACTTCACTCATCATTCATCCTTTAATTTTTAATAATGTCCCTCCCCATTAACATTTTACACTGATCATTGTTCTGTGCTACCAAATTATCTCTCCTTCTCAACCATCATACATCTCTCACTCTCCCCATGCACATCTGCCTCTCCTCTCACTCCCATGCAACCTACCCAAACACATGTCATCTCTCTTTCTCATCCTTCCTCTGTCCACTGGATTACTATTTTGCTATTCCTCACCCCTGTCTGTACTGTCAGTTGTCACCTACTCTCCTCTACCTTCTCCCCATCTCATGTATTATCAAACATTTCTCCATCCTTGTCCTCCATTCACTACTTCCCTATTTTCTGTAAAATCACTAATATAACAAAAAATTGTGACAAATAAGCTTACCTGGTATATACTCAGAAGACCTTCAGTAACGATTTCCACTGAGAAATATTCACGAAGTTTATCCTCATCAATAGCAAAATCTTTCTCCTCTAGTAAATTCATGCAATAACGCATATCATACATGTTTATCTTTCCATCAAATTCAAAGTTGTGTTTCTCACACTATTGAAATAAAAATATCTTTTTTAATATTTTGGAATATTCATAACAATACAAATATTTATAACCTAAAGGAAGATATATCTGGTACAAGTGATAAATCATTATCTTTCATGTTTTACACTATTTTGCTATTTCAACTGTATGTTTAATTCTTCTAAAGTCAATAAAAGAAATGTCAGAAATAGATTGTACTTTACTACCTTCAAATATTGGCATTATGCCAAATCAAAGGAAATCAATATTTATAGCCATATCCATCCTCATTTACAGACTAAAGGAAACCATATTAGGTTGTCCCCCCATGATGTGGCTAGTTTCTAAAATTTATTTTTGTGAATGCATATCAAATAAATTTTAAAGCATTAACTCCTGCTATGCATTTTTCCGACATCACTGATTTAGAAAATCTTATATCTATTGCTGATTATATACTGGTTTTAATGTTCTTTCTTTGCTTTCACAGATGCTATTCATAAAAGTAGTCAAAATTTTGCCTTTGTGTGAGTTTAAACTTAGTAAAAATGCATCTCAAGTAATCAAAAATGTGTTGCATTTAGGATGAGAACTTGCACTGCAAGAAGATAGTTCAGTTAATTTCAATCTGGAGACAAATGCCTGAATAATGAGTGTTGTGGAAACCCTCCATCAGTGGTCAATGATGAAACATTAAAACAATGTGAACGCTAATCCTAAGAGTACTATTTGAGCTTTTGTCAATGATTTTAAGGTTTCAAAATCATCTATAAGACACTATTTTGCAATGATCAGTAAAGTGAAAAAGGTGGACAATGTTGTTCTTCATGAACTACAAACTGCAAAAGAGATGCAGCATTTGACAGTCTGTTATTCTTGCATGAAATAAAACCATTTTCTGAAAAGAATAATCACGCGTGACAAAAAGAAATGTAAAAGATCTTTGCAACAGCTATTCATTTCTGTAGCCAGGAGAAACAGTAACATCTCAAATCTAACTCTCTATCAGCAAATTGGGGGTCAATTAATTCCAAATTATCTCTGAAACATCCGGCATTGATAAATAGACAATGGCTTATACTCTTGCACGACAGTATCAGATCCCATTTCACAAATCAAACCAAAGCACAGTTATAGCAACTTAATTATGAAATATTGGATCATCCTACATATTCTCCAGATTTATCAACAGACTATCATTTATTTTGCCACCTTTCAGCTTTTCCTCTGTGACAAAAAGTATGAAAACAAAGAAGTAATGATATTTGAACAATTTATAGCTTCAAAAGACAATAATTTTATCAAAGAGTCTCCAAGTGTGATGGAACGGCATTGTTAGCTAAAGGAGTGTATTTTGATCAATAAATAATGATTAAATACTTTTTATTTACTAATTTCTAAGTGGCTACTTCATGTGGGACAACCTGATATAAACACACAAAATCCATTCCCAGAAACATTTCATTAAACTTGTAACATCATCTGGTTGATTCAAGCTACTTTTCTTCAAATAAAATAGAAAAATTATTATTGGGTTATAACTATACTAATCTTACTTATATCTTTTCATGTTGTTTGTTTTTGTATTTAACTGGTCTAAAAGTAACAAACGCATTGTATTTTAAGAAGGCGCTTAGTCTTCAGATATGATACTTATTTCTCATTAGCAATGACAGATTTCAAAAGTAAATTGTGAAACACTGTCTACATAAAACTTAATACATATTTACCATTTCCTTCTTGTATTCCAAGTAGTATTTCATTTCTTTTTCATATATCATTTTCAGTTTGGGCAATAGTTCTGCATAAAATTTCTGCACAGTTTCTGGAGTTTTTGCCATTCTCATATCTAAGACACATGAAGCATGTGTCTTATAGCCTAGCAGATTGGCTTGCTGCAAAAATAAATGATACACTGATAGCAATCATATTTAACAAATCAAATCAAAGTCCATATATATATACTATTAGACTCAAGGTACACAAGGTTTTAAACAAAACTTTGCCATTACACTTCATATCTTTGCTTTACAACCTAACTACACCTTAAAGGACTGCCTACACTTCTCAGTACAACTAGCTGTAGATTTGTTTTATTCTTTTCTTTTTTTTAATCTATCTAGCAGACCATCACAGAAAAAAAAATATGTACAATAAGAAAGAAAAAGAAACGAAGCTCCTATCTCTGCTGGTGACAAGGGGCCTCTTGCTCAGAGTAAAAGGTAGACTGTATGACGCATGTGAGCGAACAGCCATGCTACATGGCAGTGAAACATGGGCTGTGACTGCTGAGGACATGCGTAAGCTTGCAAGGAATGAAGCCAGTATGCTCCGCTGGATGTGTAATGTCAGTGTGCATACATTACAGAGTGTAAGCACCCTGAGAGAAAAGTTGGATTTAAGAAGCATCAGATGTGGTGTGCAAGAGATGACTGCGCTGGTATGGTCATGTGGTGAGAATGGATGAGGACAGCCACGCGAAAAAGTGTCACACCCTAGTAGTTGAGGGAACCTGTGGAAGAGGTAGACCCAGGAAAACCTGGGATGAGGTGGTGAAACATGACCTTCGAACATTGGGCCTTACCAAGGCAATGACTAGTGACCAGAACCTTTGGAGATATGCTGTGCTTGAGAAGACCCGACAAGCCAAGCGAGACCATAGCCCATGGCCTATGCTAGTGGGTGTAACCAGCCCATTTATGAATACCCCTCATTCATTGGACAATAAACCTTGCTTGTGAAGACCTATTGAGGCAAGTGAAATCAAAATCAAAATTGCTGACGTGGCTGACGACAGTACTGCCTGATTGGCACTCATGCCAGTGGAATATTAAAAGCACATCCAAATGTGGAGTGTAACCGGCCCACTTATGAATACCCCTCATTCATTAAACAATGAACTTTGCTTGCAAAGACCTATTGAGGAAAGTGTAAACAAATTAAAATCGCTGACATGGCCAATGACAGTACCATTACTTTATCATGGCTGAAAAGATACCAAGCTGCATAACAATTACTGAAATAATTCAAGCAAATATTTGAGTTTTCAAAATCTGTTATTGAAAGGAATTTATTTAATTTTGGTTTTCCTTAGTAAAATAAATACAGATCAATGCAAAATATATTTTAAACAATTATCTCAACTGCACTCTAAATCAAAATAATATATGAAATACTATAAACCTTTAAAATTGCCATTATATTTTTAATAATTATACTAACCTCATGACGTAATTTGATTACTTCTTCAAGAATTGGAGCATTTTCTTTAATACATCTGGAATTGAAAATACAAGATAGAGATAATAAAACAAATATAATTTTTCTAATACAAATAATATAATTGCAAAGATTTATTAAATACATTTATTAGGCTTATTTTAGACACTTTATTCTTTGATTCATCTTTGGGTGCCATATATTAAGCCCTGTATGTTCATTTTTCTTTAAATAAGTACTGACCGAAGTAGAAGCTATCACATGAAACAACCAAATTACTGTGCAACTGATAAAAATTTTGTTAGTTAAAAAGTATTGAGCTTTTGATTTGTTAAATAGAAAATGTCTTGATATAATAGAGAGTGGTGTGATGGTAGGGAACATTAAACTTAATTTAAGAAAATATATTCAAATGATTTACTTGCTACTGTATTATCTTACAAATAAAATTTAAAAACCAAGAAACTCATTTACCGAGAATGGAAAATATATGCCAATTTCTTTCGAGTTTCAGGATTATGTGCTTTTTTCATGATTGGAAAATAATGCGGATATTTTAAAGTTACTTTGTATTTGCCATCGTCCGTCTGTTAAAAAAAAAAAATAATGTTACAGAGTAAAAATAGTTAAAATTTTGAAATATGAAAATTTTTTAAATCTATTTTTATTTCATGAAATGTTTACAGGTTATTTTAAATTAGAAATTCAATAAAAAGTATTTAAAAAATATTTATAAAATTAATAATATATTTCTTTGTAATTGAAACGAAAATATTTGCCATCATTTGATGTTAAATAAATGTTAATTGTTCTTTAAAATTAACATCTTAGTTCATAATTTATACACAGAACTTACCTTTTCTAGAGAACTTATGAAAGACTCTGGCAAGCCAACTGAATAACAAAATTAAGCAAAATTTACAGAAAATAAGAAAATGTATTAGCTGCTAAATAAATAATGAAATCAAATCAATATTTCATAAAATACAGGTAATTTAAACTCCATTTTGAAGGAAATTGTTAAATATATATAGAGAAACTGATATTTTATATAAATATATATAGAAGACTGATATTTTTACTTGCATTAGCAGAGTAAAAGAAATGAAATGGCTTCAAAAGCAACACACATATATATTGTTATAAAAAGTACAAAAGAATAATAGGATTAAAGCAAGTGAAATTGTAGGTATAGTAGCAAAATAGAATTAAGAATGACAGAATTCAGTTTGGAATTATTATCAGAATGTGAAACTACAGACACTTAGCTAAGCAGATACACTGGTGAAATCCCTAGCTGGTCCTTAGTTTAAAAAGTGTTATTCAGCACATCATACTGAACCATTGTCATGATGATCATGGCTGCTAACTAAGTTTCAATGACCCAGTTGATACAGTTGTAAATAAAAACTGTGGATGACAGTGTATATTCGATGAGTCTTTTGACAATAATGTGTAATCAATGATTATCAAGTTGTACTATTACATAACCTAATTAATGCTCAGAGTAGAACCTAAACAGTATAGTGTGTTGGATACAAAGTTGATGAAATAAGTTGAAACAATTACTGATTTTGTTAGTAATAAAACTTTTCTTACTCTATACAAATAGACAGGCCATATATTTTGCATGTTAGAAATGTGATGAATAGGATTCATAAGACCTGCATGTCAGCATAATGAACTGATTACAAATTGATTGAAAAATTTATTATTTTTAGAGATTTTCTGCATTGTATGCAAAAAAGAAGACTACAAAAGCTGTGGACATGAAATATATTTTGAAATGTCTTCAATGAAGAGTGTTTTAAGACTGTGGGTGAGGGAATCCAGATCAAAATTAAACTGACATAGGTTTAAGAATCAATATTTTAATCAGATTTTAAGGAAGTCAAGCACATCAACTACATAAGAAACCAAAGCCTTACCAGACATTCTAAAACTGCATCAGTTAAATAATAGTTGATAGTTGTTGATTCCAGTTTAAAATTGCCAAAGTTGTAGCAGCTCCATTTAAAGAGAGTAAAAATATTAATCTATCAGATACTTTACAAGTCACAAAGATTATTGTAATTGTACTCACTCAAGTCCTCAGTAGAAAACTCCACAACAGAGTTTTCTTCAATTACATTCTTGTTGAATTCAATAGCCAATTCGCTTATTCTTTTTTTAATTTTCATGATTTTGTCTTGGGTTTCTTTAGGTAGATGTAAACCTTTAAATGGAAAAGAATAATTAAAAGTTTAAAGAACATATATTTTCTACACATAAAATGGTAGCGTGACAGTGGGCTTATTATTGTTATTTATCATATATTTGTACCACACTAAGAATCAATTAAAATTTACTGGGAAATAGTGATCTTCATTCAATCTTCAGCTATGAAAACTATTCAAATATTTCTATTTTTTATTTCATAAAAACAAAAGACACGTCCATTCCTTAAGAAGAACAGTGACAGGAATGAGAGAAATTAGCGTGTTTCATAATTCAATGATGAACATTTTTTTTTTACAACTACTCATTATAATTAGAATGATAACTGGAAAGAGGTTAAATTGGCAACCTGCTAGCCAAAGAATCAAGCTAGGCATTTGATCCTCAACACTCAATTTTGCTAAAAATAGATGAGGTTCAGTACAGTACTGAAGGTAGTGATTACATTATTATTGGCAAGTGTTTATTAATATGTAGTCCTAACCCTCCGGTCAAAAAAGACAACCAGAAACACTACCATATTTTTCGCTTGATTTTCAATCTATATGAAAACAATATAATCAGTGGCACTTCAACAAGCAATTTGGTTATTAACCTTTCCAAAATTCAGCTATGAACTAAGAGATGATAATAACTTAAGTTGAGTGAAGGACAAATAGTAATACCTTAAATAAGATTTATGGCTTATATATTCAAGAAAGGAATATAAAAAAACTAGCAAAGAAACCCGGCCTTGCTCAGGATTAAAATAGTTTATTATTGTTTTACTTGTTTTGGTATTATAACCCAATTTCATTTGGGTCTACACAGGCCACATTTTAAAAGATGAGGAATTTTGCCCTAGAGGCCATGCCTTCCAATTGAGCAAACTCACCAGCACTTTTAACATAGGTGTGCAAATTTTCAGCTCAATCCGACCACATTTACTAACACTTTTGCCTGCACAACTGCTTGTGAGACAACATCCACCTTTTTCACAAATATATAGCAGATTTACAGAGACACCCAGCCTTGCTTGGGGCATAGTTTTTCATTGTTTTACTTGTTTGGTTATTATAACCCAATTTCATTTGGGTCTATTTGGGCCACATTTTAAAATATGAGGAATTTTGCCCTAGAGGCCACACTTTTCAATTGAGCAAACTCAAAGTTGCCATGCAAACTCGCCAGCACTTTAAACATAGGTGTGCATATTTTCAGCTCAATCTGAACACATATGCATACATTAAATATATATATATATAGATAGATAGATATAGATATATGTACATATATGTGCATTATATTTATGTACACATTATATATACACACACACACATATAAATATATAAACACACACATATATATAAATACAGATATATATACTTTATATATATATATATACATATATATACACACACACATACATACATCATATATACATATTATATATATAAGGCGCAGGAGTGGCTGTGTAGTAAGTAGCTTGCCTACCAACCACATGGTTCCGGGTTCAGTCCCACTGCGTGGCATCTTGGGCAAATGTCTTCTACTATAGCCTCGGGCCGACCAAAGCCTTGTGAGTGGATTTGGTAGACGGAAACTGAAAGAAGACCGTCGTATATATGTATATATATGTGTGTGTGTGCTTGTGTCTCTGTTTGTCCCCCTAGCATTGCTTGACAAACAATGCTGGTGTGTTTATGTCCCCGTCACTTAGCGGTTCGGCAAAAAGAGACCGATAGAATAAGTACTAGGCTTACAAAGAATAAGTCCTGGGGTCGATTTGCTCGACTAAAGGCGGTGCTCCAGCATGGCCGCAGTCAAATGACTGAAACAAGTAAAAGAATAAAAGAATATATATATATATATATATATACACACACATACATACATACATCATATATATATATACATATATATATATACATATATATATATACATATATATATATATATACACACACATACATACATACATCATATATATATATACATATATATATATACATATATATATATATATACACACACATACATACATACATCATATATATATATACATATATATATATATATACATATATATATATATATATACATATATATATATACATATATATATATACATATATATATATATATACATATATATATATATATATACATATATATATATACATATATATATATATATATATATATATATATACATATACATATATATATATATATATATATATATACATATACACATTATATATATATATATATATATATATATATATATATATATATATATATACATATACACATTATATATATATATATATATATATATATATATATATATAAATATATATATATACATATACACATTATATATATATATATATATATATGTATACACATTATATATATATACACATACAATAAATATCTGATTAATAATATCTGTTATCATGATTGTGCGGTGGTGGTGGGCGATAATAATTCACCATTGTAAAAGACCTGTGGTGGGAATATTTAAACTTTTATGGCTGTCAATGCTTTCTCTCTAAAGATACAGAGAGATGGTGGCGAGCTGGCAGAAAGGTTAGCACGCAGGATGAAATGCTTAGCGGTATTTCGTCTGCTGTTACGTTCTGAGTTCAAATTCCGCCGAGGCCGACTTTGCCTTTCATCTTTTCGGGGTCGATAAATTAAGTACCAGTTACGCACTGGGGTCAATGTAATCGACTTAATCCCTTTGTCTGTCCTTGTTTGTCCCCTCTATGTTTAGCCCCTTGTGGGCAATAAAGAAATAGGTATTTCATCTGTCTTTATGTTCAGAGTTCAAATTCCGCCAAGGTTGACTTTGCCTTTCATCCTTTCGGAGTTGATAAATTAAGTACCAGTTGTGTACTGGAGTTGATCTAATCAACTGGCCCCCTCCCAAAAGATTTGGGGCCATATGCCTAGAGTAGAAAAGAGATACAGACAGACATACAGAGAGAGAGGCGGTGGGAGAAAGAGTGATAGAGATGGCGAAGGTGGAGAGGGAAAGAGTGGAAGCTGTCAAACGCCGTTAAAGAGAGAAAGTGGAGGAAAGAGAGGAAAGAGAGAGATCGAGGAAGACAGGGTGATATCTGAAAGAGAGAAACGACAAACACTTGTCAAAGTCTGAGTTTTGTTGCCCTAGTAACCACAGCTTTTGAGATGGAGATTTCTAACCTAGTCCAGTCACTTCCTTGCCTCATTTTACATGTCCCTGTAAATTTTCGCCACAATCCGAGCATGCCTATTGCCACTGAACCCTGCATAACCACTAAATGAGACATGCAAACATACAACTTTCAGCCATTTCACTTTTATAGATAGAGATTAATTTCATAACTGAATTAAATACCATTAAAAAAAACTTCAAACCTGCACAATTTAAGAGATATGGACAAAACAATAACTTACCATTTTTTCTGCCAAGTTTTATAAGACGTTCCACTAATCGTTTGGTTTCTCCAGTCAAAGTACTTTGATTCTTTTCAGAGAAAGTTACAATAGAATCAAAGACATCTTGCCGCATGCTAGAAAGATTATTTAAAAGAGAATTTTCAAGAGGTTTGAGATTTTCAAGAAAGACAAATTGTTTATTTTCATAAGAGTTTTACAAACTTTTAAGAGAACATAAAATAATCCTTTTTCAGAAGAGTGAATCTTGAAGCACATAAAGCTATAAATAACAGTGGGTAAATATTGGTTTTGTGAGCCACAGGAAACCTCTAACTTTTCTATTCAAAAGGGTTTTTCAACTAAATACTTACATACTATTATTTGTAGCTTCATGTGCTTTGAGATCCACTGTTCTAAAAAAGAATTATTTTTACTTTATGCAAAGTGGGAGGTAAGTGATCTAGTGGCTAGGGTGTTGGACTCGTGATTGTAAGATTGAGGTTTCAATTCCTGGTCTAGGTGACATGCGTTCTTGAGAAAAACACTTCTTCATTTCATGTTGTTCCAGTCCACTCAGCTGGCAAAAATGAGTAATCCTGTGACGGACTGGCATCCTGTACAAGGGGTAAATAAACATACACCACAAGATGGTCCTTTTGAGTCCATTGAATTTGAGAAGGATGCTTTTATGTAAAGTCACTTATAGAGATCTTCAGTTGATTAAAGGTACTTATTATGTCAACCTTAAAAGACTAAACAGCAAAGATAAACTATGGCAGGATTTGAATTCAAAACATAAAGAGGTAAAGACATTTAGTCCAATGCTCAAGCATGTGAAGAACAATATAAAAACGTTATACAGAAACAAAGACACAATTATTAGAATACAAAATCATAAAATGTGGAGATGAAAAATAAATCTAATTCTTAGGAAAATCAGCTGACCAGCAGGAGAGAAGAAATGGAAATTAAGATTTTATAATTTTTTAAGGACATTAGCAGACAGAGTCCTTTAGTGAAGATAAGACTACAGAGTCAGCTTGCAAAGTATTTACTACTGCACTGCAAATATGTTGAATTTTTTAACTAGGCACAACAAGATCAGTGAGAAGGTATACTCAATGAAACTGATTTCAATATTTTATGTACTTCAAGGGCAGCGAGCTGGTAGAATTGTTAGCAAGCCAGGCAAAATGTTAAGCAGCATTTCATTTGTCTTTACAATTTGAGTTAAAATTCCTCCGAGGTCAACTTTGCTTTTCATCCTTTCAGGGGTTAAACACTGAGGTCGATGTAATTGAATTTCCCTCCCCCAAAATTGCTTGCCTTGTGCTAAAATTTGAAACAATATATTTTATGTACTTGTTTCAATTGTCTAGGCAGGAACAAAAACAAAGTCAAATCAGTGAAACTGACACTCAGAATATAAAGAATTGATATAATATACTGTAAAATATTGTTTTAATTAAAAAAATATGACATAAGTTATATCTTAAGGAAACAAGTTGGGACAGAGCAGAGCAGGTCACATGATAAGAATGAGGAACACTAGATGACCTCAAAGTTAATAAACTAGACAACCCCCTAGAAACTATATATGAAGCTGTAGATGATGCTAAATGATCTTTATAAATTCAGACCAAGAGAGAAATATTAAAACTAGAGCAAATAGTAACAGCTAGGAGAGGTTTACATCTACCAAAAGACAGGTATGATACAATTTTATATTTAAGAGATGAGGAATTATGTACATTATTTACATTCGACGGATATTAACAACAAACAACCATTGGAAAAAAACATCAACTAAATAACGAAATCAAAGAGAGGTTATAGTCATTACTTAGAAAAATACCAGAGATGATGATAGAAAGAGAATCCAACAAGATCTGGAAAGAATTTGAAAGAAATTTATGAAACACAAAGGTCAGAGAATGAAGACTGAAATCCGTCACCCACCTGTGAAAGCAGTAATTAATATAAGTAGCCGACATCTAGAAAGCTCTGAAGAAGCAGTACTGAACAAAGGTCTCAACTTTGCTCCAACCATCAAGTGTATTCCATACTTGGACATAATAGCCGTAAAGATACCAAAAGCTCAGGGAGATGAACTAAGATGGAAAGTGAGACAGGTACTAGAAAAAGCAAAACCTCCTAAACCAAATATCACTAAGGAAGAAAAGTTCGCTATCAAAAGACTACAGAGTGACAATTCCATCATAATACTTCCAGCGGACAAGGGAAATGCTACAGTGGTGATGAACAAGTCTGACTACTCTGAAAAGTTAGCAAGTCTTATAAGCGATGGTAGCTACAGCAAAGAAAATAAAGACCCAATTCTGAAAACAGAGAGGAAGTTGTCACAGGTCTTGATCAAGAACAAGGATCTCTTTACACCAATGAAGTACAGACAACTGACTCAACACCACAATAAACTACTACACATGTATGGTCTCCCTAAGATTCACAAGGATGGTATTCCATTAAGACCCACAGTAAGCTGTAGAGGTTCAGTATGTCATCCACTGAGCCACTTCCTTGTGGATATAATCAGTCCATTAGCAGGAAAGTCAACATCGTACGTGAAGAAATCCACCCACTTCACAGAATTGATCAAGGATACCCCCACTGAATCCAACCAGATGGTGAGTCTAGATGTGATAAGTCTGTTCACCAAAGTCCCAACTGGTGAAGCACTATCAGTCATCATCATCATCATCATCATCGTTTAACGTCCGCTTTCCATGCTAGCATGGGTTGGACGATTTGACTGAGGACTGGTGAAACCGGATGGCAACACCAGGCTCCAGTCTGATTTGGCAGAGTTTCTACAGCTGGATGCCCTTCCTAACGCCAACCACTCAGAGAGTGTAGTGGGTGCTTTTACGTGTCACCCGCACGAAAACGGCCACGCTCGAAATGGTGTCTTTTATGTGCCACCCGCACAAGCCAGTCCAGGGGCACTGGCAACGATCTCGCTCGAAAATCCTACAGGAGCCAGTCAGGCGGTACTGGCAACGGCCACGCTCAAAATGGTGCATCTCATGTGCCACCCGCACAAGAACCAGTCCAGGGGCACTGGCAACGATCTTACTTGGCTTGCCGGGTCTTCTCACGCACAGCCCATTTCCAAAGGTCTCGGTCCGTAGTCATCGCCTCGGTGAGGCCCAATGTACGAAGGTCTTGCCTCACCACCTCAGCCCAGGTCTTCCTGGGCCTACCTCTTCCACGGGTTCCCTCAACTGTTAGGGTGTGGCACTTTTTCACGCAGCTATCCTCCTCCATTCTCACCACATGTCCATACCAGCGCAATCGTCTCTCTTGCACGCCACAACTGATGCTTCTAATGTTCAGCTTTTCTCTCAAGATACTTACACTCTGACGGGTATTCACATTGACATTACACATCCAACGGAGCATACTGGCTTCATTCCTTGCGAGCTTACGTATGTCCTCAGCAGTTACAGCCCATGTTTCACTGCCATGTAGCATGGTTGTTCGTACGCATGCGTCATACAGTCTGCCTTTTACTCTGAGTGAGAGTCCCTTTGTCGCCAGCAGGGGTAAGAGCTCTCTAAACTTTGCCCAGGCTATTCTTATTCTAGCAGCTACACTTTCAGCGCACCCACCCCCACTACTAACTTGGTCGCCCAGATAGCGGAAGCTATCGACTACCTCTAGTTTTTCACCCTGGAATGAGATAGAAGTTGTTTCCTGTTTGTTTGCAGTCTTTATTGTACCTGAACATCTGCCACAAACAAAAACTAACTTGCTAGTTAACCTGCCTTGTTACAAGAAAAACTAGTGACAGACACCCATCTAAAAGAACGCACTGGTATACCAATAAGAAACTTGATGGAAATGTTGACCTTCTGTGTAGAGTCTACCTACTTCAGTTTGGACACTGATATATATCAACAAGAAGAGGGTTTAGCTATGGGTTCACCATCATCACCAATAATAGCCAATATGTACATGGAATACTTTGAGAATTTGGCTTTTGGATCAATGCCACTAAAACCAACCCTATGGCTGTGATATGTTGATGATACCTTTATACTCTGGCCGCACCAGGAAGATGTCCAAGTGCTGTTAGATCATGTGAGCACAAAAAAGCCATCCATACAGTTCACAATGGAAAAGGAAAAAGACAATCAGCTGGCATTCCTGGACGTATTAATAACACACACCAAGTATGGATTCAGGACATCCGTATACTGCAAGCTGACCTTTACTGGACGATACCTCAACTTCAATTCCTACCATCCATACAATGTAAAGAGAGGGATTGCTCAGTACCTAAAACATCATACAAAGAATATAAGTAGCGATCATGATACACACCATGAAGAAATGATCAAGCTCAATAACGATCTGTTAAGCAACAACTACCCCAAAAGTATACTATCCACTCCAATTATGAAGAAGAGAGAGGATGAGGCCAATAAACTGTCCACAGTCTGTCTACTCTATGTGAAAGGCCTCTCCGAAAAGATACAAAAGATATGCGGCCCATATGACATTAGGACGGTATTCAAGAATAATACAACACTTCGCAAATATCTCTGAGTAAAACCACCAATAGAAGAGAATATGACCATAGACTGCATGTACTCCATCCCATGCAGCTGTGCTTGATTATACAAAAGCGAAACATGCTGCCCCCTCAAAATAAGGGTAAACGAACATCGCAAAGCTGTGACACGAGGAGATATTGATAAATCGGGTATAGCTGATCATGTATGGAAAAATGGAGACCACCTCCCCCTGTGGGATGAAGTTAAAATAATAGATAGAGAACACCACTGGAAAATACGAAAACTAAAAGCAGCAGCACATATGCTAGGACACAACAAACTTCTAAGCAGACTGAGTGCAGATATGAGCAGCATATGGGAACCGGTATTAAGGAAGAATAGAAAAATATTAGATTTTATAAGCCCTAAAATTCATTCCATAATTGCCCACAGGCATATGGCATAGTGGTTAAGAGCACGAACTACTAACCCCAAAATTCTGAGTTCGATTCCAAGCAGTGACCAATAATAATAATAATGATGATAATAATAACATCAAAAAATACCTTAGGAATGAGAACCCGGGTTTGAAATTTCCCCCAGACACCTGAAGAAAGCTGGAGGGTATATCAGCCGAAACAGTGTGTTAGCAACAAACAAGACGAGGACAAATATCCATCGAATGTAAATAATGGACAGGTATGATGTTTTGAACTAAGGCAGAAGAAAAAAGTTATTGATACTAACAGAAATTACATACATACATACTATAGTCAACCTTCAAAAAAGAATCTAAAGCTAGAAAACCACTACAAAAACACCATGGTTACAGTTACTCCAAAAATACTCAGCTCCTTGAACTAAATGCTCGACTTGCCATAAACTGCAGAACACAACTACAACATTCTAAGATAGAATTCTTTCCTATTTAACTCAAATACACAACATACATCCATAACAAGATAACTGAGACAGTATACTTTTCTAGACTCAAGTTTGTATTGAGTTGTGAATGACTCAAATTAACCCTTGGACAAGATAATTATGCTCAAAAGTATCCATATCTTACATAGCAAACTGATCAACATAGGCAGCAATACAGGCAACATGCTAATGATTGCAATGCACTCAGCATAACCAAATGCTGCATAATAATGTGCTATCTGGAATGAAGGATCTACAGCTAATTTAGCTATCTCTGATCATCTTGAATAGGACTCAAACTACTCAGTCCTTACATTTTTTCACTATCTGTTCCGTGACTTTTCTAAAATCCTACTTATATTTTCTTTCTTTCTTTCACTTTTTTTTGGTCGGCACAACTAATTTTCTTATTCATATTTCTGTTCTTTAATAATTTTTAAAACCTGATGTCCATTACAACAGTATCACAATAAACTGAATATAATCATAAGAGAAACCATAAAAGAGTCATTGCTTTGCATGTTGTCTGTCCTAAGCTTATGCAATGCAGATAAGGATGATCTTGGAATCCAGATGTAGTACTTGATCACCTTGGACTTGTCTTGGAAATACACTTCTGTAAGTTTTCTTAAGAAGTATTTAAACTCCATGTTATCTCCATTTGCCAAAAGTCACACCAGTTTTCTGGAATCTTGGTATAACCATACACAATCACATGATCAGTTACTCATATTCTCTCTGTGCCATCTTTTAAAGTCAATTTGTGATACCAATCCCAGACAATGTCTGCTCTCGTTACTCTTTTCAAATAATGCTGAGTCCTTACATAGGAAACTTTCCAAGCAGAATGTGAGGCAATATCCCATCTTAAATAATAGTGAACTTTAAGTATTTGGTGCCACTGACACATCCATTCAGGTCATTAGTTGGATTAATTTTCATATTGTGCCAACAAACATGACTTAGTGCAAGTATTGAGAGTCTCCTCAAAAGAGATTGCTGGTAAGTATGAAGAATATTCATGATACAAAAATTTCCTCCAGATTTCCACTACAGCTATCTATTGTAAAAAAAAAATACTTATCCATCATTAAAATGATGTAACAAATCTGTATGTTGCTTATTATACTCTACTTTTTCTTAAACGATATCTTCCATTGAGATTTCTATTTATAGAAAAGCAACAGTTTGTTTTTCTCAACCGATGCTTTGAAAGGGATGTCATTTTTGTCAATCACATTTTTCTGAAAGATATTTTGCTCTGGATTTTAAAATATGAACAACGGCTGTACTAGATTCAATATCCATCATCAGGTCTGCATTGGTTTCCCCCAAGAGACTACCTCTGCTCAGAATAGCATCCAGCAAATCTGTAACATGACTTTGTAAATGATGTTGAGATGCTCACTCAAACTGAAGTTGTCATTTAGGCAAAAAAAAAAACAAAAAAAAAAAATTAATGTAATACCAAAAGTAAACTTATACAGCAATATAAAATAAAAATTAAATTTTGCTATTTTCAGCTCTCTGATATACTCTTGTTCAAACAAAAAATATTCAGAACTCATCCAAGCTTTCAATTGTCATTGTTTTTTTCAAAAGAGCAAATAATTAGTAACAATATGCACAATAAGATTAAGAGCTACAGAGTTAGTCTACAGAGGAAATGAAACGATAGTGTTAATAGTTTAATACCATCTTTACTTACCCTAACTGCATTTGAATGCACCAACTCTGTCAGGATCTATGATGATTTAAGCATCATTTCCTCTATAGACTAACTCTGTAGTGGTTAGACTGACCCAGTCAAGTTCAACTCCTGAGAGAATTTGAGTAGTTATTTCTAGCAGTCTTAAGAAAACCCTACTGTAAACTCAAAATGCCAGTCAACTGTGTACTGTCAAGACAGCAATCTCTTCATGCTAAGATTGATGCTGGAATTGTTGAACATTTAGCTTACAGTCATTGTACAACATTGGTGACAAGATTTTAATCTATGAATAATACGTAGAGCAATCAGCACATTATAGACAATTTTATTTATTAAACTATTTCAACATTTCTGGTTTTGTAGTCTCACTTAACAACTTACCTCATTTCAACATCAAACTTCGACAACTTTTTATCAGCTTCCACACTTGCATCACGGAGTAGTTTATTAGAATATACTTGTTTTATGAATTCTATGTTATTTCGTTGCACTTCATACTCTGCAGCATCCATTGCAAGAGGCTACAACGAAAAAACAAAAAAAATCAGACTTATAGAATTAGAAATTTCATTATATTTTAATTGATAAATTTCAATAGTAAAGAGAATAAAAAACATGCTATAAATAGTTTATCATGATTATGCATAAATTTAGGTAATGAAATTGATACTGGATCTAAATTGATTGTTTCAAATACAAGTTAGTTCGAAAGTATGGCACTGAAAGTAGTAAAATGAAACCTGAGAATTCAAGAAAACAAGTAGTTTTCTAAAAATAGCCAAATTGTGATTAATCAGGTTAAAAAAAAAGGAAAATAACAGAAGGAAAATCTAAGTACTTACTCCCTCGATGCGTGTTTAAATTCAAAAAACAAGCAACTGAAATTTTTTGAAAATATAAATGATGTAGATGGTGTGGTCACCCAACAAACAATAGATGCATGGTTTGAGTCCACTAAAAGAACCTACTTTTCTTTTCCTTTTTTTAATCTCCAATAGGTACTATGTCTAACATCATTTAACACTGAACAATTCATTCATTCATAAAATGAGTAATTAACTATGAAGAGAGACAGCTTCATCTCAGTTGTATAAAATCAGGTTACTCTAAATGTAATTCAATAATTAAGACACATTGGAGAAATTTATCATAATCTATATCTGGTATATCCCAGTGCAAAACATACTAGCTACTCCTTAATGTAGGAGTGGAAGTAGAAAAGCACAAAAAGCTGTGTAATTAAGAAGTTCACTTCCCAATTACATGGTTCTGAGTTCAATCTCACTCAGGTAAAAGTTTTCTGGCATAACCTTGAGTTGACTAATGTCTTTTGAGTAAAATTTGATAGAAACTATGTGGAAGCCTGTTATGCATCTTTTGGTGGAGGATATCGGCACATGATGTAAACATTAGCAACAAAAGCAAAAATATTTTTCAAACAAAGTCTCTTGTGATATTTGTTCTAAACTGGGCTACACACATTCTCTCAATCATTTCACTATCAGAAATGCAGAGAACCAATAACTGACTGACTGGAAACCTGTAACCAACAATGCCACAGTTCACTGATCACAATATAAAATAATAAATAAATGAGGGAGTGAAGTTAAGGAGTAATGCAGGGGATTTGAGAAAATCAGTAAAGTAAACAAAATAGGAAAAAATTAGAATCTGAGCGAGAAGATGGTGTTTAAGAGATAAGGAGAAAAAATTGTAGGTACAAGGAACACATGATAAACACCAACTGTACCCAGAAAACTATTTAAAAATATTTCAGTAAAAAACGCTC
Organism: Octopus bimaculoides; assembly: GCF_046866305.1. NCBI lineage: Eukaryota > Metazoa > Mollusca > Cephalopoda > Octopoda > Octopodidae > Octopus > Octopus bimaculoides. The sequence goes on from NC_142946.1 coordinate 26,142,093, forward strand.
ACAGATTTCTTAATTTAGAGAAGGGTGGTGATGTGAGGAGTGAGGGCCTGAGAGAGAAGCAAGATGACTGAAGGAAACTAGGAATTGGAGAGGGAAAGTAAAAAGAGATGATGCCACAAGCAAAGTAAGTCATATCTAGAGCTATTAGTATAAGAGTGCTTAAAAAAATTTTTAATTTCACAGTTTTCATAAAAAAAAGAAATGCAATATCCCATCCCAAAATAAAACTATCTTTTAAAATTCAAAAAATATCAACTAGATTATCACCGAGAGGTAAGTCTACTCAAAGTAACTGCCCTCTGTTTTCACCATGGCCTCAAAATAACTCCAGAACCCAGCACATGTGTTCCTCACTGTGTCCATGGGAAGATCTTCAAACACTTTCATAATTTTGGCCACCAGCTTGGCCTTGGTGCCGCAGGCAGAGCAGTCAATGTCTTTCTCAACCAAGTCCCAAACAGTAATCCATGGGAAAACAATCAAGAGAATTAGGTGGGGCTAGAAATTGGGACTGGAGAAGTTGTAAAAATTCTATCTCTTTCCAAAGATATGGCAAGGAGCCAAATCCTGTTGCCACACATATGGCCTTCCAGCAGCAATCCTCTCCAACCAGCAGCTTCATATGAATTGAGCCTTAGGCCCTGTTCAAAGATGTGGGGATAAATTCTGGTGTGAAGATGCAGTCAGAACACCTGTGTCTCTTCCTGCTGGTCATGGCTTCATGTCACTGTTGCAGCTGTTAATGTCATGTTTTACAGCCTTTACAGTTTCACAAAGTATTGAGCAGCAGTCATGATGTCAGTGTTTTGATATCCAGCATGAATCATCATGATACAGGTAACTCTTTTCCACCGGGACATTTTCCAATGGAAGTCCCAGCAACAGAAAAGAAGACATATCCAACAAGAAAGTGTGCGTGTGTTATCTGAAACATGACCACAGAGGGAAACCAGTCAGGATATATGTGTAAACTTTGTAATGTACCTTTATGTGTAGTACCATGCTTTGAAAAATTCCATACCAAATAATCATTCATAAAATACTAGAGAAAGTAAGATGTATGGGAAGATGAGTAAAAATAAAAGATAAAATAAGTACAGTATTTTATTTACATTTACTTTTGGTTATGAAAATTGAAAAAAAAAATATATAAAAAAAGATTTTTGAGAAGATGCTAAAAAAGAGTAAAATAAATGTGTAATTCCCCTTTACTTTTGATGATAAAGTTGGAAAAAAAAGCAATAAAAAAAAAAATATTAAAAAATATGGGAAGACGAGTTGTTTCGTTTTTGCTGAAAATGGTATCTTCAAAATAAAATTTCAAGTAAAACATTGGAAATAGATGAAAACAAAAGTTATTTCCATAATCAGCATTAAAAATACTATAAAAAAAGCAATAAAAAATTTTTCTGAAAATGAAACATTTTCTCAAAAAAAAAGGCACCAGGGAAGGGGTTAAAAACCAGTCAAGGAACATCACTGCTTGCTATCCTTTATATCAGAATGTTCTGTGAAGCACAACAGCAATTTTACATTTAAAATTACAAGGCTCCATCTCACACAAGGTGCAAATGCAAGTCATGGATAAAATTTAATAAAAATAAAACTTTTTTTGTCAGTGAAATATTGAAATTGACCATTGTGAGTTTTGAGAATATATAAATTGAGGATTTGTACAAAAAGAACATAAAGTTCTTTTAATATTCTCAATAGCATTTCAATACTGTTGAAGCATCGATGAAATCACAATTCTCAAATAAGAAAAAAATAATCAGCTGCCTGAATATTTCGGGCCCTAATTGGTTACCATCTCATACTTCAACAGCCATCTTTCTATCACTTTGTGGTACATGTTCTAACACTTTTTGAGTTTGAATCTTACAAAGGTTAACTTTGCTTTCCATCTGCACATGGTCAATAAAATAAAGTAGCAGTCAAGTATTGAGGCTGATTGATATCTACAAATCCTCTCTTCTGAAAATTACTTTTCTTGTACCACTCCTCTTAAAATTATTGGCCTTGTGCCTAAATCAGAAACCATTATTATTGTTGTTGTTATTATTTTCTATTTGTCCGAATCACGTTTTAATTGTTTTCATTTTGTTTCTATTGCTTAAACTTGGTGTTTTTATTTATTTGTTTCTTTTTCCATTTCAAACATGCATTAATTGCTATTTCTCACCTTCACTCATCTCATGAACTACAAGTCAGTTTGAATCGATTCAAAACAGACTTGAGGATGCCACAATTCCTCTTGAAATGTTATTGTGATATGTTTTGGGTAACCAAAAAGCCTGCTTGGCTTGATGACTTCACCCCTGATTTTTTTTTACTCATTTTTTTCATCACTGCCTCATTCTGGGGATAGCTTTGTTCACAGTGTCTCCAATTCCTCTTCATTAATAGTTTTATAGACAAAAACAGGGTTACTGATCCCACAGATCTCTCATTCTCTAACCCAGTGTTTCCCAACTTAGAGCCATGACAAAGATCAGTGGGTTACAGAAAAATTTAGGAATTGGAGAGAGGAGCACAGGCTCAGTGAAGGTGACGACATTACCACAGTTTCTTCCTAAAATCTTCTATTACTGTCACTAACTGCTTACAATTTACACACAAAAACATACAATGCATTTTAAGTATTAAAAAAAAAAGATTCATTTGATAGTTCATCATTAATGAATAAACTATCAAGTTGGCAGTGGAAAGTCTTGTATGAATTAAATATTGATGCTGCATTGAAGTTCATACATCTGGTGATGATCTCTAAGGGTAATTGCATATGTTGATTTGTTGAACTTTGGGATAGAGTTTTAATGTTTCTGAATGTGGCATATTTTATCAGTAAGATATATTCAAGAAGCTAAATTTGCTGAACAAGCAACAAGATAAAAATACAAATCTTTTAATTTGCAAGGAGCTGAATCTACTAAAAACTGAGATGTGTCCTCTTACAGGAGTACAAACTCAAACTTTTTGGCCATGTTGCACAATTTTCCAAGCTAGACCCTGCTTACCATGCTCTCTTCACTGAGTACTTGGCTGGGTTAACAGCTCATGTTGGTCGACCATGTCATATGGTCATGGCAGAAGAGGAGATATCTTGCAGAGAAAGGGGACAGACTAGGACTGCTCAATGGGTCGCCCATGTGGACCTGGGAATATACTGACAAATGATGAATGCAACAATGGCGCATGCCCCCCACATCTGACCTGACCTACAAATATGTTCTATTGGGTATAAGGAATTGCTGCATATTCCAACCCTTGCTGCTATTGAAGAGCTGCACAAGGATAATCTTTTCGTGTGCATTAAGCACTTGAAGAAATTACACAATTATGTGGAAATTAAGTTCAAAGAATTCCTGGAAATGAATGTTCCAAGTTGGGTGGTAAACACATTTGGGATAAATCCAGTTGATATTGATATCAGACTATAAGAGAACCTTAATGAGTTGCAAAGTAATCAAACTGCTCAAACTGAATTTAATCATGAGCTCAGTAACTTATGAACAAATAGTGAAATTGCTATGAAATTCCTATTGTTTTGGCAAGAAGTAAAATTATATTTCATTGCCTTTCCTACTTCATACCTAGCTGAGCCAGGTTTTAGCCAAGTGTCTTTCCTACTATCAAAAGCTCACTTTCACTAAGAAATTGTAAGCAGAGGTGGTCTCTTTGTCTCTAACTATGGACTCTGTACATCAGAAAAATAATGTATAATCATTTAATATTTCTTTTCCACTTATCTACTTCTATGCAAAGTAATATTTCACCAAGGCAAACATGTTTTTGCAGAATAATGGAAATGAATGATATTCATTTACAGCAGACTTGCGATATCAAAACAGACATGTACACACACACACAAACACAGAGTGGAGGGGGTCCTTTCAGTTTCCATCAACCAAATTCACACACGAGGCTTTGGTTGACCTGGAGCTATTATAGAAGAAACTTGCTCAAGGTGTCATGCAGTGAGACTGAAACCGAAACCACGAAAACGTCTTAACCACATCTGCGCCTGTAATTATATGAAATAGCCGTTTTATTGAACCCACAAAATATTCTTGTTTCTATGAAATAAAATGGAGAATAAATGTGCAATTAATAGACAGAGATATTTTTATGGAGTTTACTATGTTGATGGTAGAAATGGGTCACCTTTGAAAAGGAAATTTTTTTAATGTTTATTTATTATTATAAATTTTGAATAAAAATTTATATTCATTACAAACGATCAATATTTTAAAAATTCATAGAAATAAATTTCATGATAGTAAAACTAATTTAAAACAATATATTAAATTTCGTTATTATTTGTTAAGTTTTTGTTTTTTTTACGAATTCCGCCGAGGTTGACTTTGCGTTTCATCCCTTTCACAGTCGATGAAGTACCAGCTGAGCAATGGGTCAATGTAATCGACCAACCTCCACCCCAAAAATTTCAGGCCTTGTGCCTAGAATAGAAAGTATTATTTAATAAATTGTATTTTTATTAAAAGGTTTTAGATTAACCATTATTAAAAAAATTTAAATACTTTTTTCGCCAATAATGTTTAAAGAGTCCAAAGAAAAATGAAAGGTTCCAGTGGGGTGGGCATGAGCTAAAAATGGTTGGGAACCGCTGCACTTGTCAGTCTCTACCGCCACCTTCTCATCCGGATTTCGCTGACGTCACTGTCCACCCGATCTTATCAACAGATTCGGTATCTTCTGTAAACGTTACTTCACCCGATTATGGTCTGTGCTCATACAAGTAGATATTTGAAATAGATAAAATTCCACTCGTTTCACAAAATTTATCACATCAACTCTGTAGATATCACTAAGGTTCAAGCCGAGAGGTTACCAAACAGGTTTGTATCCAATGCCACTTCAACTGTGACATCCATAAAAAGCTGAACCTAATGCTAGCGACCAGCTCCCTGTTGAAGATTTTACCTAGAGGCGCCAATACAAATCGAAACTAATTACCCCTATCTCAAAAGGGCTTAGAGTTGGTTCGACCATGCTCTCTCTCTCTCTAAACTTAAAAAAAAACAAAAACGTATACTCATCTAATGACTAGCAAAAATTGTATCTTTTCCCCACTTATCAACTCTTAACGCGTCTGACAATGAAACCTGTTCACACACTACTACTCTGAAAGATTGAATTATACGAATTCCCACCAATAATTTCTCAAGTTCAGAGCAAATTAAAAGACGATATTCAAATATTAATAGGTATCCAAATCTTTAAAAAATTAAATTAAATTCTTTTTCTACTTTTGCTCCATGTAATGCAGAGCCCCTCGATCAGTTGAAAAGAAAACCTCCATACAAGATAACTGAAGGGCAACACCAATTTTCCTTTGGTGTGATGTATGTAGTGAGCATGCCTTTATTTTGATTATTTTAAACATTTTCTGAAAGAAGCATATTCAAAAATCGAAAATGAGCAATATTCATAGTTTAATAATTATACTTACCTTTATTACAGTATCATAATTAATTTCATCATATTTCAAAGTACCGACTTTATCATGGACTGCCTTTGATTTAACCATTATTTCTTCAGTGACTTTAGCTATTTTATCGACATTCCATTCCCAGTCAAGTTCCACTCCAGAGAGATTAGTTCCTTTTGAATTATTTCCAGACATATTGCGACAATAATTGAAATTAGCTGTAAATCTCGGAGCACAACAGACTGATAAGCACAGCTGCCGATGAAAATCTAACGGAATAAATTTTCCTAAATATAAAAATGTTTCAAAAGATCGACCGGCGACGGACAAATTAACTGAGATAAACGTTCGTTTTTGACTTGCTGAAACAGCTGTTTGGAGGAGTTTTGAAAAGTTAAAATGGTTTTTAACTCCAACAAAGATGTGATTATGTATCAAAAGAGGACTTGCACTTGTGTGAAACAGGTGTCGAGCGTAGCTACAGATTAAAGGCAGCTTTCTCACTAAACACGAAGAGTACACTAGACACATGGACATGTATCTGACGCATGCGTAATGTTCCAACGGTGCAATGATGAAAGTAAACTGTTCAAAACTCCAGGACAAGATGAACATTTGCAATAAAATTATTTCCAAAACACAAACCAAGTATTTTAATAATAACTTCACTTTAACTGTAGGTCACCCATTTGTAGGAGATGAGTGCCGATTAACAGAGTAAAGGACATGATAATGACTGGTTATTAACTAGACATATCACCGATCCAAATAGGAATGAATGATGGAGTCTGTCACTGGGAGTTTAACTACGATTCTTAAAATGTTGAAACAAAACATTGTTAAGCATTTAGTCTGTTGTTATACCGTTGTCAATAAATAATCATTATATTATTAACAAGGATGAACGACAAAATGGGTAGAATCACAAACAAAATGCCGGTTAACACAAATTCGAGTTTTTCCCTCATAACTTTTAGGAAAATTGGGTTTTTTCAATGAAATTTTATATAAATACCTTTCAAACGGCATACAATTATAAAGTAATTTGTGGGGAAAATCTTTTCTAAAGGGTGGGGAGAGGACTTCGGAAAATTCACCAGATCCAAGTTTTTCCCTCAGCTGTATGTGTGTGTGTATATATATATATATGTGTGTGTGTGTGTGTGTATATATATGGATGTATATATACCCTTTACTCTTTTTCTCTTTTACTTGTTTCAGTCTTTTGACTGTGGCCATGCTGGAGCACCGCCTTTTAGTCGAGCAAATCGACCCCAGGACTTATTCTTTGGATGCCTAGTACTTATTCTATCGGTCTCTTTTGCCGAACCGCTAAGTTACGGGGACATAAACTAACCAGCATTGGTTGTCAAGCGATGTTGGGGGGGACAAACACAGACACACAAACACATACACACATACATATACATATATATACATATATACGACGGGCTTCTTTCAGTTTCCGTCTACCAAATCCACTCACAAGGCTTTGGTCGGCCCGAGGCTATAGTAGAAGACACTTGCCCAAGGTGCCACGCAGTGGGACTGAACCCGGAACCATGTGGTTGGTAAGCAAGCTACTTACCACACAGCCACTCCTACATATATATAAATATATAGTTTTAGGGAAAAGAACCAAGTTTCATGAACTCATCGATGAAAATCCACTATCACATATAGAAAAATTAATAATTAATATTATCTTTATCTTATGATATTTACTTTGTATTATATTATACTAATTTATTGTGCTTTTAATTATTAATTTTTTCTATATGTGATAGTGAATTTTCATCGATGAGTTCATGAAACTTGGTTCTTTTCCCTAAAACTATATAATTAGATATATTTTCATCTGTAAAGCTCAATTTAATTTTAATTTTTTATAAATTGATTTTAATTGAGTTTTTACCTGTAATTTTGGATTTTGTCCCTAATATTTTTATGTGTGTGTGTGTGTGTGTGTGTGTGTAAATACATATATGTATGATGTATATATATATATGTAACGGTATCGAAATGTTAAAGTCGGAGATTACCAATTGTAACGATTAATGTTTTTGTGTTTTGTAGTCGATGTGTCACCAATTGTAACGATAAGTATTATTTACCAATTGTAACAGGTTATAAGATGAACGATGAAGAGTGATCGAAATTTTTATAGAAATATTTATTTACCGTTACTCTAATAAATGCCATACCACGACGGGTAGGTTAGTGTAATAGTATAACAGTTTGTACGTAAAGCATGCAAGGTAAAGAAAGTTGATTTCGGCCTGTATTCTTTTACTCTTTTACTTGTTTCAGTCATTTGACTGCGGCCATGCTGGAGCACCACCTTTAGTCGAGCAGATCGACCCCAGGACTTATTCTTTGGAAGCCTAGTACTTATTCTGTCGATCTCTTTTGCCGAACCGCTAAGTTACGGGGACGTAAACACACCACCATCGGTTGTCAAGCAATGGTGGGGAGACACACACATACATACATATATATACATATATACGACGGGCTTCTTTCAGTTTCCGTCTACCAAATCCACTCACAAGGCTTTGGTCGGCCCGAGGCTATAGTAGAAGACACTTGCCCAAGGTGCCACGCAGTGGGACTGAACCCGGAACCATGTGGTTGGTAAGCAAGCTACTTACCACACAGCCACTCCTGCGCCTATATATGTATATGTATATGTATATATGTATATGTATGTACACTTTTTCATAGTAGTATATATAGATAAAGATAGGGTAATGTTACAGAGAAAAGGATGCGAGCTAGTGATAGTTATAGAGTCGAGGGAAGTTGTGTCTCATAGTTGGCTGGTTGTAAATTTCTTTCTCCCTTTTGGTCCTTTTGTCTTTAGGTGGCTGCCTGCTTGTGACTATATCTGTAGATGACCGTTCCCTAACTAATTGAGTTGTCACTAGTTACTTCGCTCTGTGCCCTCAAGTGACTACAGATATAGTCACAAGCAGGCAGCCACCTAAAGACAAAAGGACCAAAAGGGAGAAAGAAATTTACAACCAGCCAACTATGAGACACAACTTCCCTCGACTCTATAACTATCACTAGCTCGCATCCTTTTCTCGGTAACATTACCCTATCTTTATCTATATATACTACTATGAAAAAGTGTACATACATATACAGGCCGAAATCAACTTTCTTTACCTTGCATGCTTTACGTACAAACTGTTATACTATTACACTAACCTACCCGTCGTGGTATGGCATTTATTAGAGTAACGGTAAATAAATATTTCTATAAAAATTTCAATCACTCTTCATCGTTCATCTTATAACCTGTTACAATTGGTAAATAATACTTATCGTTACAATTGGTGACACACCAACTACACAACACAAAAACATTAATCGTTACAATTGGTAATCTCCGACTTTAACATTTCGATACCGTTACATATGTAGTGACATTTTATAGCAGACGACTGTTATATGTTCAATGTTCGGAGTTTTATCCACGCATGCGCAGGGACTAGTTCCGGAAGGAATACAGGAAGAGTCTCATGCGCATGCGTAGAGTTCGACACCCAGCTTTGGCGCCTTTTCTCAGTCTCTTCGTTGACTGATCTCCGTCGAGCCAAGACGTCCAACAGAGCTCTCTCACATGTCAGCACCAGAGCTTCACAAATAACCACGGAAATCATTCAGAAGGCGTCTCAGTAACCGAGGGCGACGAGCTACCGAATTCCCTCCAAGCGTGAACTGAATTCCACTGTAAATAAATATTGTTATGTTGTTCAGAATCTGCATTCCGTTGTTTCTTCTAGAAATTTAATGTACGGAAGTGGTGTACACCTAATGGTGTATAACCACTTCCCTACACATATATGTATATATATATATATATATATATATATATATATATACCCCTTCAGGTAGATGGCCCTGCTCAGTATGTAGAAAAGGAGTAGGTAGTAACTCTATAAGATGTACCCAGTGCAAGCTATGGACACATAAGAGGTGCAGCAATATCAAAGGCAGGTTAACTAGGAAGTTAGATTTTGTATGTGGCAGATGTTCAGGTGCAATAAATACTGTAAACAAACAGGAAACAACTTCTGTCTCATTCCAGGGAGAAAAGCTAGAGATAGTTGATAGCTTCCGCTATTTGGGTGACCAAGTTAGTAGTGGGGGTGGGTGCGCTGAAAGTGTAGCTGCTAGAATAAGAATAGCCTGGGCAAAGTTCAGAGAGCTCTTACCTCTGCTGGTGACAAAGGGTCTCTCTCTCAGAGTAAAAGGCAGACTGTATGACGCATGTGTACGAACAGCCATGCTACATGGCAGTGAAACATGGGCTGTGACTGCTGAGGACATGCGTAAGCTTGCAAGGAATGAAGCCAGTATGCTCCGATGGATGTGTAATGTCAGTGTGCATACCCGACAGAGTGTAAGTATATTGAGAGAAAAGCTGAACATAAGAAGCATCAGTTGTGGTGTGCAAGAGAAGTGATTGCGCTGGTATGGACATGTGGTGAGAATGGACGAGGATAGCTGCGTGAAAAAGTGCCACACCCTAACAGTTGAGGGAACCCGTGGAAGAGGTAGGCCCAGGAAGACCTGGGCTGAGGTGGTGAGGCAAGACCTCGAACATTGGGCCTCACCGAGGCGATGACTTCTGACCGAGACCTTTGGAAATGTGCTGTGTGTGATAAGACCCGGCAAGCCAAGTGAGACCTAAATCCATGGCCTCTGCCAGGGGTGTAGCCAGCCCACTCATGCGTACCTTTCCTACATTGGACACTAAACTCCGCTTGCGAAGACTTGTTGAGGCAAGTGAAATCAACTAAATTTGACGACTGGCACCCATGCCAACGTCGTCTCCTTCATTGGACACGAAACTCAGCTTGCGAAGACTTATTGGGGCAAGCGAATAGTGAAATCGGGATAGCACCTGTGCCGAGCGTCGCCTTTCTGGCACTTGTGCCCGTGACATGTGTAAGGATCTTCGAGCGAGATCGTTGCCATTGCCCCTGGACTGGCTCTTGTGTAGGTGGCACATAAAATACACCATTTTGAGCGTGGCCGTTGCCATTACCACCTGACTGGCCTTCGTGCGAGTGACACGTAAAAGCACCCACTACACTCTCTGAGTGGTTGGCGTTAGGCAGGGCATCCGGCTGTAGAAACTTTGCCAAATCAGATTGGAGGCTGTGTTGCCATCCGGTTTCACCGGTCCTCAGTCAAATCGTCCAACCCATGCTAGCATGGAAAGCGGACGTTAAACGATGATGATGATGATGATGATATATATATATATATATATATAGACAAAGAGAGAAAGTAATAACGAGTGAATGAGAATAACGCCGAAGGGTTAAAAAAGCATAAAAATTATTGAAAGTGGGTAGAAATAATAAACACTATGTAGTGTAGTAGTACTACGCTAGGGGATCTGTAGAAAGTAGAATGTGATTTCGGAATATAACGAGGAAAAATTCAGATCTTGGGAATTTTCCGAAAGTCCTCTCCCAACCTCAAGATTTTCCCCACAAATTACTTTATAGTCATAATGTATGCCATTTCAAAGGTATTTATATAAAATTTCATTAAACCCACCCACTCCTATTTTCCTAAAAGTTATGAGGGAAAAACTCGGATTTTGGGAATTTTCCGAAGTCCTCTCTTCACCCTCCTGTTGCTTTGCGCGCATTTTTTTTTTTTTCATTTCTGGGTCAAGTTGTAAACATTAACCAAAATGCCTTGTAATATTTAATTATATCATAAGTATGTTGAATAAAATGCCTAATGATATTTCATCCATCTTTACTTCCCGAGTTCAAATTCCCCCACGGTCGACTTTGCCTTTCATCCTTTATAAGTACCAGTTGCACGGGTCGCTGTAATAGACTTAACCCCCTCCCTGAAATAGCTGGCTTTGTGCCATAATTTGAAAATTAATATGATGGTTATGGGGAAAGGCGACTAACTGACAGAATTGTTAGCGTGTCGGGCAAAATTGCTTAGTGGCATTTTGTCCGTCTTTATGTTCTCAGTTCAAATACCATCGAGGTTGACTTTGTCTTTCATTCTTTCAGGGTCTATAAAGTAAGGAATCTTTTTCCTTTTCTTCCAACCACAAATCTTAATCTGAAAATTTTCAAAAATGTAATTTTGATTTAGTTTTGCATGCTGATGAGGAATCTTGCAGTTATTATTTTGGAAAATTTATAATAAAGAAGTTAAAAGCATTTAAAGTTACATACTTTTAGTCTATGAATTTTATGTCAATGTCCTTACAGCAAAACTCCACTTCATTAATTAATTGTTAACAACATGTAAGTTTTGTAAAGAACTCGGAATTTGTGTAGTTAAAAAATTATTTACTGGACGTTTGTGCAGACGATTTTCTTTTAGCTGTACCATCATATTTAGGCGGAGGTTGAACCAAGTCATGAGAATAGGGAGGGTGATCAACCAGTTCAAAACCACAGTTACACACAAAAGCCATTGAAACCAAGGACTTGTGAGCAGGAGCATTGTTCTGGGGAATCAAGTTTTCCTGGGCGCTTGGTCTTGATAGCCTTTCATAACTGTCTCAGTACTCTCCATTGATGGTATGGCCCTTTTAAAGATAGTCAATAAACACAATGCCTTTTGCGTCCCAAAAAACTGAGGCCATCACCTTCCCTACAGATAAAATAACTTTGGCCTCGTTTGGAGTCATTGAGGAGAAGTGTTTCCTCAGTATGGCTTGTCTCTGTCTCTGGCTTAAAGTGATAAACCCAACACACATCCTGGGTTAAGGAAACCACCTGGATCTGTCTCAAACAATGTCAGAAGACATGGCATCCACTGAATAGAAACCATTGTCATGCCAAGTTCATTGAGCAGAATATTTGTAATCCTCTCACAGGATATGCTAATAACATTGGCTATTTGAGTTATAGTCAATCACCTGTCATCTATTAGCATGTGGTGACCACAATCGATGTTTTCCTCAGTGGTAGCATCCAGATCTTGGGTTATCTTCAAGACTCTCCCTACCCCTCTGAAATTCAGTTGCCCACTTTTGTACTGTTGACAAAGCCAGAGTTAAACCTTAACCCTAAACTCTAATTCTAAACCTTAAGACCTGACCATAACCCTAACCCTAATCCCAAGATGTTTTCAATTGGTTGATATGGGAAAATAATGTTATCTACTGAATGGATATTGAGAATGGATAAATCTGATTGACTAACATTACAAAAAATATCAATAACTATTTTATTATTAATTTCCTCTAAGGCTGAATCTTTAACACACCAGACAAATTGCTTTTGTGGCTTTTCTTCCAGGTTTATATTCTGAGTTCAAGTTCCACTGAGATCAACTTTGCCTTTCATCCTTTTAAGGTTGATGAAATAAGTACCAGTTGAGCACTGGGGGCTGATGTTATTGACTTAATCCTATCCCACGAAATTTCAGGCCTTGTACCTAGAGTATATATATATATTTAAAGATACAGATAAGGAAATAATTTTATTCTCAAACACAGGATAGTGCTAATAATATAGCATGAATGGATAGTTTATCCTGTTCATGCTATATTATTAGCATTATCCTGCGTTTGAGAATAAAATTATTTCCTTATCTGTATCTTTCAATACATCTCAACGCTTCTAAAGCAAACTTTGTTTGTTGACTTTCAATGTAAGTTGAATTTTAGATATATATATATATATATATATATATATATATATATATATATAAACACATATACACATACAAAATACATATATAAAGAGCCCAGCCTCTATTACTACCATCATTTCAATGCATATATTGCTATGGGTGATCAGGTGTTCTGCAGCACCATGTATTGCTGATCACTAGTCCTTCATCAGTTTCTAATGAGCCACCCAAGTATTTAAAAGAATCTATTTCTGGCATGCTTTTAGTGTTACTGGTAGCATGTAACCCAGCACAACCTGTTGCATTGTCAGGTCATCTGCAACTCCACCAAGACTGCTTGGAAAGGAAGGTGATTATTGGACATCCTGTGAGATAAAAAAACAAAACTCAACAAAGGGCTGGACTCAGGAAAGTCAACAGCCATCCAATATTGTGCAAGAAATGAAAAAGAAAGAAAAGGGTATGACTACCTTGAACATGGGAAAATCAACGAAATGAAAGAGAGCCTATCTCTCATGAAGAGAAGCACTTCTCTGGTGAAAAGGAGCTCATTTCAAATGTGGAGGAATCCATCTCCGACCCAAATGCAATGGGCTTCACAGTCAGTTGAATGTTGAACAAAGATGTAACAGAAAACCCTAACAAAATCTGCAAGGATGATCCAGATGAAATGCTGACCCAGCAGGAGATGGATAAAACTACAAAAGAACCCCAAAATGACAGAATATTAGAGAAAGTTTCCTGAAATATTTACACCATTATGCTTACCAGTTATTCGAAGGACTTGGACTCTGATTCACCCAGCCTAATCAAGGAGACTTCAAATGAAAGATTTTTGGGAATCACCAGCATAAAACATTTCAAAATGGGAAATTGGAGAATCATTGTAAAGAAGAAACGTAATCAGGGCTGTGGAGTACCCTCATCAGTACAAGTGTACATTATAGACACTTCCTTTTTTTCAAAAAGTTAATTGCTTCAGTACATCGTTCTGCTTAATTTGTGTTACACAACTCATATGGTTATTGCTATTCTAATTTTAAATCAATGTTTTTAGATCTTTCTCTCACTGTCTTTCTATAATTTGTCTATCACATTCCAATCCTATTTAATACACATTGCATTTTACTGTAACTTTTCAAACTCTCTGTGGTTAATAAAAAAAAACTACTATAATTGTTGTTGTTGTTATTGTTATAAGACAGCAAGCTGGCAGGATCATTAGCATGCCAGGCAAAATGCTTCACGCCATTTGGTTCGTCTTTACATTCTGAGTTCAAATTCTGCTGAGGTTGACATGACCTCGCAGGTGGGGCCCAGTTAGAATTATCTTCAGGTCGAGTAGCCCATCCCATTCAAAAGGTCCCTGAATAAGGTTTGTTTAAGGATGTTGAGCAAAACACCCATGTTTCCAAAGGTGAATTATTCAAACCCCAAAGAATTCCTCTCAACACATGGCTATGATGCTCCCCCACTACTTCTGCTCATGATCAGAGATGCACATATCATCAGCCACCAAGGGACATGCTCAACTGGTTAAGGTCAAACAACTGACAAGCAAATATGTGGTATTAAGCAGAATATTTGCTGTAGCCCATCTTTTTATACCAAGACAAAACAAAGTACATGATAACCCTTCCAATCAATTAAGATCAGAAGCCATGAGAGCCACTGCCTGGTACTGCATCCGGGCATTGATTATGATTATTATTATTATTATTATTATTATTTGAAATACAGGAAGCAATGGCTAGCTGCACAAGAGGTAAATTGCCTGGCTTGGATGGTCTGTCCTAGGAGGTTTACGCTTACATGCCAGACTTTTTCAGTGACCTCTTAGCAAATGTTTACTGCAACTGGCAACAAAATGGGAGAATTCCCAGTTTTGTGAGCTGGAGAGCAGTGGTGTTGCTGAGGAAAGACACCCTCGTTTGGGTCTTTCCTCAAACAAGGGGGATTGTATTGACAACATTAAGCCCATAACACTGCTGAATACAGAGTTCAAAATTTTGGCCAAGGTGTTGGCACTTGTTGGGGACCTGGTAGGGGAGGCACAGATATGTGCCATCCTGAAAAGATCCATCCATGGCAACCTCCACCTCATACAATGCATCATTGAGAAAGTGGCTAAAGCACCTGATATGGGTGGGGCCCTGATCAATTTAGATCAGTCTAAAGCTTTTGATAGGGTTGACCATCTATACCTGGTGGCAGTCCTGAAGGCAGCTGGTTTTGGGCCTGTGTTCAGGGGCTGGACCGCTGCAATGCACAGTGACATCTGTTCAGTTGTCAGAGTGAATGGTTAGCTCTCAAAACTGTTCAACATCATGCACTTGGTCCAGCAAGGTTTCCCTTTCTCATCTCTCTTGTATGTGCTGATTCTTCTACACAAACTGGAGTCATTAAGAGGCATCCTGTGTGACCTAGGATGTGGGAGATGTGTTGGCATATGCTAACAATGTCACCATAGAGGTGTTGGATCATAAACAGATAGAAATGATCAGCACCACTCTCAGGGACTATGAGGCAGTTTCAGGAGTGATGATTAACCAGGAAAAATCAGTGGGCTTGAGGCTTGACACCCGGAGAAGCAAGTCCAAGCCGTCCAACTACGTCGTTGGGTGCTGGATGGATGGACCAGTTAAATTGTTGGGGTCTGATTTAGTCTGGACCTCCAGATGGACAAAAACTGGGACGAGGTAATGAGCAGGGTGACTATTCTCACCCAGAGTTGAGCTGAGACAAAGCTAATCCTGAAAGGTCCGGCAGAGGTGGCTAATGCATATATTGCGTCCATCATGTACTATCACTTGACCATCATGCCTTGTTCTGGCCACCATCTGATTACATTGGAGCATATACTCTTCCATTTCTGGTGGAAGAGACGTGTCTTGATGGTCAGGTGGTCTATCTGCACAGTGGCCTGGGCATGATGCGGTTGATGATGCGCAGACATGCACTGAGGCTACATCTCCAATGCTTCCTTGATGGTGAACAGGTGTGGTCACCATTTGCCAGACATGCATTTCTGCAGCTAGTTTATTCAATGGAGCTGCAGTCCTGGGTAAAACAGAGAGTGAGAGGGAGCATTTGGAAAGTGGAATGTCTTCAAGTGCTCACAGCCCTCAGTCAATCGGACACTGCGAAAGGTGGAATGTCCACTTTAGCTGTTTATAGAGGATTACTGGATGGAAAGTGCAATTAATGTTCTTGGGGAGACCTTGGGTGTCGAAGACGATCAGCTGGCTGCTCTTTCCTGGAGAACTTTCAGTCCAGGACCGATAGATAATTTCCAAAAATCTCTGTTGGGGTCTGATTTAGTCTGGACCTCCAGATGGACAAAAACTGGGACGAGGTAATGAGCAGGGTGACTATTCTCACCCAGAGTTGAGCTGAGACAAAGCTAATCCTGAAAGGTCAGGCAGAGGTGGCTAATGCATATATTGCGTCCATCATGTACTATCACTTGACCATCATGCTTGGACTTGCTTCTCCGGGTGTCAAGCCTCAAGCCCACTGATTTTTCCTGGTTAATCATCACTCCTGAAACTGCCTCATAGTCCCTGAGAGTGGTGCTGATCATTTCTATCTGTTTATGATCCAATACCTCTATGGTGACATTGTTAGCATATGCCAACACATCTCCCACATCCTAGGTCACACAGGATGCCTCTTAATGACTCCAGTTTGTGTAGAAGATAAACTTTACAGGCATGGAATGCTGTCAACCAAGCATGTCCAAGATGCTTGCAGGACGATGAGACGGACCTGTATGCATCTCGTCCAGTGCCTGAGCATTGCTGACCTGTGGATTTATGTCGAACACATGCTGTCGCATGTAGGATGGCTCCAGCTGTCAACTGAATCCATCATGAAGATTGCTCCATGCACTTTCTTGTGTTTATATGCCTGGTAGCCATGGCAAAAGAGGTTGTGTGGTGGATGAGATTGAAGGGGCTTTAAGACAAACACTTTTCTCTTTGATCAGTCCCTAATCAACTTCTTCAAGTTTCATTTGAAAAGGAAAATACAGGCAGAGAGGGAAGTGTTGTCTTCTAGCCAGTTTTCTGAAAGGTGGATGAAAGTGGCAAGAATGGTGCGAGTGAATGGGACTGCCTTGAACATATACCTGTAGTTGCAAAAAAGGAAAGGAAAAAAGGCACCTGCCCCAAAAGTCAGGGTGCCCATAGTTTTTATAGGGTTTTTCCATGAACAGCCCTTGAACGTCTACTCCCTGTTAAGGATTACACATTGTTGATTTTTAAAACAATTTTGTTAGTTTTGTTTACATGCAAAATCATCACAACAACACACTCACGCACATGCATTCTTTTTTGTCCTGTATTGTCCATAAGGTTTTTCTTAATGTGAACCCCTATGGTTAATAAAGAAATCATCATCATCATTATCATTATTATTATTATTAAGGTGGTGAGCTGGTAGAACTGTTAGCATGCTGGATGAAATTCTTAGCAGTATTTTGCCCATCACTAGATTCTGAGTTCAAATTCTGCCAAGGTTGACTTTGCCTTTTATCCTTTCAGGGGTCAATAAATTGAGTACCAGTGAAACACTGATGTTGATGTAATCGACTAAGCCCCTTCTCCCAAATTTCAGGTCTTGTGCCTATAACAAAGAATTATTGAAATAGCCGAATTGCTAGTGCACTAAATGAAATGCTTAGCATTATTTCCCCCATTCCTATGTTCTGAGTTCAAATTCCGCCAAGGTTAACTTTGCCTTTCATCCTTTCAGGGGTCAATAAAATAAGTACCACAGGGGTCATTGTAATCAACTCATCCCCTCCCCCATAAAAACTGCTGCCCTTGTGGCAAAATTTGAAACCATTATCATTATTATTATTATTATTATTATTATTATTATTATTATTAAGGTGGGGAGCTGGCAGAGTAGTTAGCATGCCGGGCAAAATGCTTAGCAGCGTTTCATCCATCTTTATGGTCTGAGTTCACATTCTGCCAGGGTCAACTTTGCCTTTCATCCTTTTGGGGTCAATAGATTAAGTACCAGTGAATTACTGGGGTCAGTATAATCAACTAGTCCCCTCCCCAAAATTTCAGGCCTTGTACCTATAGTAGAAAGGATTATTATTATTATTATTATTATTATTATTATTATGACTATTATTGAGATGGTGAGCTAGCAGACCGTTAGCACACCAGGCAAAATGCTTAGCGGCATTTTGTCTATCTTTATATTCTGAGTTAAAATTCTGCTGAGACCAAATTTGCTTTTCAGGGTTGATAAACTAAGTACCAGTTGAACACTGGGGTTGATGTAACTGACTCATCCCCTCCCACAAAATTGCCGCCCTTGTGGCAAAATGTGAAATCATTATTATTATTAGGTGGCAAGTTGGCAGAATTGTTAGAATATCAGCCAAAAAGCTTAGCAACATTTCTTCTCATTATAGAGGTCTGATCAATAAGTATCCGGACTGTTGCCATATTAACGAAGCTAAAGCATGCAGAGTGAAGCTGCCTGGCAAATATTGACCTTGAACTCTGCTGTGCATGTGTACTAAGTTTTAACATCCTAGCTCACTTCTGCTGTTTACAGCAGTGCTTGGAAGGAATGTGTGTAGCATGTGATTGTTGCATTGACCATGACAGAGAAAGTTGTCATGGCGATACCTGCTCAGAGGCCTTAGCAAAGCTGCAGAAAATGTATGGAGAGGAGTGTACGAGTGGTTCAGATGCTTCCAAAATGGCTGAAAAATGTTGATATTTGGAAACGTTCTGGGAGACCTGCAACCAGCAGAACTGAGGAAAACATCACAGATGTGCATGCAGCAGTGAGGGGAAATGGTCAAATCACCATCCGTAAGTTATCAGAGGATGTGCAAATTAGCTATGGTTCAGTTCTGAAGATTTGGGTATGAGACGTGTGTGCCAAAACTGCTTTCAGCTGATAAAAAAAACATTCAGGTTTCAGTTGCCTAAGATCTCCTTGATTGTGTCAAGAACAATGAAAACTTTTAAAAAACTTTGCGTAGGCCTCTGAGCAGGTATCATCAAGCTTTTGGCAAAATTTAATGCAGATTCTCTGCTCAACTTTCTCTGTGATGGTCAATGTGACGATCACACACTACACACCTTCCTTCCAACCATTGCTGTAAACAGCGACAGTGAGCTAGGACGTTAAAACTTAGTGTGCATGCATAGCAGAGTTCAAGGTCAATCTGTGCCAAGCAGCTTCACTCTACATGTTTTAACTTCGTTCCTATGGCAACAATCCGGATACTTATTGATCAAACCAGATATTCTGAATTCAAATTCTGTTAGGATCAACTTTGCCTTTCATTCTTTTAGGGTCAATGAAATAAAGTACCAATCATGTACTGGAACTGATGTAACTGACAAGCCCCCATCTACCTTCCAACTTACAGGCCTTGTGTCAAAAATTAGAAAGCATTACTAAGAAAGGAGTGAGCTGGTAAAATCATTAGTAGCCAGCAAAAATGCTAAGCAGCATTTATTCTCACTCTTTATATTCTGAGTTCAAATACTGCCAAAGCAATTTTGTCTTTCATCCTTTCAGGATTAATAAAATGAGAACCAGTTTAGCACTGGAAGTTAAGGTAATCTATCTAACCAGCTATATATATATATATATATATATATATATAGTAAGTAGGAAGGTAGACAAATCACAAGTCCCTTCAGATAGATGGCCCTGCTTGATCTGTAGAAAAGGCGTAGGTAGTAACTCTGTAAGATGAACCCGGTGTAAGCTTTGGACACATAAAAAGTGCAGCAATATCAGAGGAAGGTTAACAGGGAAAATAGCTTTTGTGTGTGGTAGATGTAAGATACAATGAACACCAAAAATGTACCAAAAATAAACTCCATCAACTGCCATGGGGGTAAGCTAGAGGTAGTAGATAGCTTCCATTACCTAGGTGATCAAGTTAGTAGCGGAGGTGGATGCTTCGAGAGCATAGCTGTAAGAATAAGATTATACTGGACAAAGTTTAGAGAGCTCGTATCTCTGCTGGTAACAAAGGCCTCTCTCTCAGAGTGAAAGGCAGATTGAATGATGCCTATGCATGAGCAGCTATGCTTTAAGGCAATGAAACATGGGCTGTGACAAACGAGAACATGCGTAGGCTTGAAAGAAATGAAGCCAGTATACTTTGCTGGATGTGCAATGTCAGTGTGCATGTTCAACAGAGTGTAAGCATCTTGAGAGAAAAGTTGGGCATTAGAGGCATCAGATGTGATGTGCAAGAGAGACGAATGCACTGGTATGGTCATATGATGCATATGGACAAGGATAGATGTGTAAAGAAGTGCTGATCCCTAACTGTGGAGGGAATCTGTGGTAGAGGTAGACCCAAGAAGACATGGGATGAGGTGGTGAAGCATGATCTCCAAACTTTGGGTTTCACAGAGGCAATGACTAGTGACTGAAACCTTTGGTGATATGTTTTGCTTGAGACCCATCAAGCCAAGTGAAATCACAGTTGTGGCTGACACTGGTGTCATGTAAAAAGCACCTTTTGAGCATTAAGCCACATAGAGGCAAGGACCGAGTCCATTTGGCATTATGCCATGCTTGAAAAGAAGACCCATCAAGCCAAGTAAAACTGTAGTCATGTCAGATACCAGTGTCACGCAAATGGCACCTGTGCCAAAACAGACTGGAGTCTGGTGCAGCCTTCCAGCTTGTCAGTCCTGGTCAAACTGTCCAACTCTTACCAGCATGGACAACAGATGTTAAATGATGATGATGATGATGATATATATATATATATATTGGGTCGTCCCATAAATAATGCGGGTTTTTCAATTGCATGAACTAAAAGTTGGATAAACTGCCTGCATCAACTTGCTATAAAAGTAGGTAGTAATTTTACTTCGTCCTTATTCATAGTGCAACTTTTGAAGAGTGCAGTTTGATTTTAGCAGTTATTTTTTCAAAGTTATAATGAAAGAAGCATATTTTGCTTTATGAGTTCAATACAGGCAACAACACAACAGAACATACAAGGAATATTATTGCAGTATATGGGGATTAGACAATAAGTGAAAGCCAGTGTTAACAGTGATTCCAAAAATTTCGAGCCAGAAAATACAGCCTAGAAGACAAGCCTCGCCCTCGAAGATCTGTAGAGCTCAATGAAGATGTCCTGCAATCCCTGGTGGAACAAAATCCCATCGTAACTGTTGAGGAATTAGCAGAGAAGCTTGGATTTGGTCATTCAATCAGTCATCGATACCTGCATGACATCGGAAAAGTTAGCAATTTGAGTCAATGGGTTCCTCACAAACTTTCTGAGTCTAATCATGTGTAGAGTATGAATGTGTGCTCTTCTTTGCTGTCATGTCTCACGAATGAACCTTTTTGGACCGAATAGTGACTGGTGACAAGAAATGGGTTTTCTATAAAAATGTCAAGTGTCGACAACAGTGGGTAGGGAAAGGAGAAATACCAGCACCCCCCAAACTAAAGGTCTTCACCCACATAAAATGTTGTTGTCTGTTTGGTGGGATATGAAAAATTTAGTCCACTTTGAACTTTTAAATCCAAACCAAATGGTAACAAAGGAGATTTACTGCGAGCAGCTCAAGTGGCTTAAGTAAGAACTAGAAGAAAAATGGCCATCTTTGGTTTCAAGACGAAAAGTGTTCTGCCATCAGGATAATGCTCGGTCACATATAGTGAGGATGACATTCCAAAGGCTGGAGCAGTTTGAATGAGAAATGATGCCCTACTCACATTCGCTGGGCATTGCCCCATCTGATTATTATTTATTCCGCAGTCTTCAAAATCATTTGGATGGTAAAAATATGAATTCTGTAGATGAGGTCAGAACAGTACTGGTGAAGTATTTTTTGTCATGGACAAGTGAATTTTGGAAGAGGGGCCTTGCAAGTCTACCAGATAGATGGAAGAGCATTGTAGAAAATAAAGGAGAGTATATTTTAGATTAAAAAAGAACTTTGTTTATCTTAATTTTGGAATATAAAAGAAGTATAAAAAAACTGCATTGTTTAT